>NW_028151567.1:25000-61519 GCF_964638095.1 Poromitra crassiceps | reverse complement strand
CGTAGCCCCTCCGGCCAGGCTCCACACACAGAGGGTCCATCACAGAGATGGCCTGTTTACTGCTCCCCACCGGCACAGAGCGCCCATTCTTTAAGAGAGGCAGAGGAGAGGGGGGATCCTTATGGTGAATGTTGCAGTTAGGGAGGGAGAAGGCTTTTCATCCGCCTGTTTTCAAAGTCTCTCCACTGGCTGCGCTAATTACAGGGCCCGGGGCTGCACTTTGAGCTCACTGCGCCTCATGCAGGCTCTTGAGAAAAAGACGCGCATCTGATTCTCACGACACAAGAGAACCACACACACTGGTTTTTAGAGGCATTTCATCATCAGGCCGACAGAGGCATGGAGCGTCACTCCGCCTGCTAGCCGAGCAGCTGTGGCAGAGCAGAGCAGAGCAGAGCAGAGCAGAGCAAAGTTTGTCGGTAAACAGAGTGGAGCGCGGCGGGGGCGCAGACAGGAGGTTTACCGGAGACGATGGGAGACTTTGGCTACTAGACGCACCGCGGGACGAGGACGCACGGTCGCCATGGCCGTGGACGGTAGGCAAATTACCGGGTTTAATTAATTGCATGCGATGTGCTTACAGTATTCAGGCTACAAATCACAACTTCTTAGCTACAGCCACGCATATGGCTACAGTATACTTGCGAGACCGGTTTGCCAGGTTTGTGAGCGGTTGCACCTGGTTGAGTAAAAACGAAAAATAACTACCGGTATTATAGTGACCTGCAGTAGCCAATATGTATAGCCTATCAAAACTTTACAGCCATACTACAGGTTAAAAAAAAATGCCACCGAAAATCCTATAGTAGCCGAATATGAGGTTAAAAAATACCACGAGGTACGATTAGGTCACTTTACACTCATTATAAGCGCATAGGAAGATAATAGGAAGATAGCGAAAGGCAGGGGATATGGACAGTGCTTGGTGCTGAAACGGACAGCGCCCTGCAGTGTCACTGACCAGGGTCTGACGGTCAGTTTGAGCAGCTGAGGGGTTTCCCTCATCTTGAGACTCATCAATCTGTAATCATTCCACCTATTTTCCCACATCTACATTTATTGTAGATTGAACCAAGGTTCTTACTCTCATATTATAGAAATAGACAGAAAAAGCATAGTTTGACTTTTTATTATTATCCTTATTTAATGGGGCAATTCTTTTTTAAAGCAGCAGCCTGGAGGAATAATGACATTGTAAATGAGGTTTCATACACCAACAGATACACTTTGTAAATGGGCGGGGGCTTTGTTAACAGTGCAGCTTCTCCTAGTCTGAAAAATAATCAAAAACATAACTAACGTTGAACACTCAAGTTGTAGGTATCCATCAAAACGAGCTGTGCGTCTGATTTGTCTAGTGACAAAAAGGAGGGACAGGGAGGAAGCTCGAAAACCAAGACGCCCTTTCATCTCCCCAAATCCCCACCCCCCCGACAGTCTCTCTCGTGCTGTCTAGTTTCAGTCAAACTTTCGGAGTCAATTTAGGGTATTCAAATGAACATCACACACGCGCACACACACACACACACACACACACACCCACACACACAGCTGCTCACATCGCGTCAAACACGCTAAGAGGATCCCTCCAATCTGGCACATGAATCAGTAATGACCCCGTGTGGCTCTCTGCCAGGTTCTGGCAGTAACACTTTCTTTCATTACTGGATGTTAGTCAGAACCTGCTGTTGACTGGGTTTGGATGTCTGCCTCCAGGCTGCCTCATAATGATGAGAAAGTGGCTGGGCTCTCAGCTGTGACATTCACCTACGAGATCCGCTACCGAGTAATAGTGGGGCCAGACTGTAAACTTCCTGTAATTAGCTGGCAGCTAGCTAGTCCCCGGTTGAAAAGCCTCTGAACGTTGCCTCATGGCTGCTCAGTTTAGAGACACGCCGGTCGGTTGGAAAACACCTGATAATGAGATCATCACTGAGCAACAGAGGGTTGGCTCTTGGCTGACACGCACACATGAAGCGCTGGCTTTTTTTTATTTCAAGTTGCTGTCAACGAGGGGGAGTTTTGGCAGAACATGCCCTGATGTGCTGTTTTGACTTTGCCAATGGTTATCGTCAGCTCTGTGACTGTCAAAACAAAACGCTTTTATCTCCCCAGCCGCATCCAGCTTCAGTTTCTGCAGGCCAGCTGTGGAGTACCGGGCCCTGCCGGAGGACTTCAAGCACCAGCTGAGTCGGCGGACAGGTGGCAACCTCACCTGGCATGACGGGCGCGGGCAGAAGACGGCCGGGGGCCGGGCGGTGAAGCTGCTCCAGCAGCCTGGCACAGAGGCCCTGCAGGTAGGCTACACCACCTCACCTGCACGTCCACCTCCACCATTGTCATTGGAGTGATGTCGCAGGGATGCTCCCAGGGTTTTTGGTTATTCTCCTGGATCCGGCACAGCATCGCCCTGCATCTTAAGCACGAGTCTGCATATTTAAGCAAAATGCACTGGACAAAAGGCACACACAAAAAAAACGATAATATTTTTCAAAACGGATGAATCAGCAAATACAGCCATTCTCTTTGTGCCCTTAGTTGGATCTATATAATTATGGCAAAGACGGCGACAGTTACGCTCAATATTTAGCTGATAATCATAATTGTGATTCACAAGAACAGTAATAGTTGCATTATATGCAGTAAGAGAACATTCACTAATCCACTGAATAGAAACACGAGTAATTTGCTGCACATTTGCATTATCTTTGTCTCCTCTCTCCTCCTCTCAAGGCAAAGGGAATCATGATTAACACATTGACCCCGTTTCTAGTGTAGGGATTAAGCAAACTGCCAATCCTCCTGTAGCTTTATATGTATTTCAGATACTGACGAAACAAAAGAGAGCTTAATTGATCTTATTCCCGCTTAAAGAAAATAATTTAAAAACTGCCTTGATCTTTCTCTCTGTGGTCGTATCGCCGTGAGACTGCATGCAGAGAGGCTTTTCACTGGCGCTCAGCAACTCTTCTCTCAGATTTCTGCACAACAATATCTCGGAAGAAAATTCCATCACGTGGGAAACGGAGTCCGGTCAGCATCCATTGTTGGAAATGGGCACTTTGTTAGCAGAGAATGGAAGACGCTCTCTTCCCAGCGGCCTGCTGGGCTCTAACAGCCTTTTAGCACGGCTTTAAATAGCACAGGCTCCACCAACACTCAGCGGCACCACGTCTGCACTCAGGCTGAGGACTGAAAGTAACACCGTTTACGTCTGATTACCTGCTGGATGTTATGTGCACTGCGATTGCTGCCGCTGTGTCGCAAGGGGTTATACGGGGCTGCGCAAATCCTTCTCACAGAGCTCTTTATATGTGAGACGTCGCCACATTCACAACCAGCGGCCGTTATTCTTGTTGCAGTTCAGTTGAATTTTGCCATTATTGGTCCCATTAATATTTGCCTGCTCACACTGTCCGTGCTGTCAAGAGAGACGATCCATCTGCAACTCGCAGTGCCCGTGCCTTTTGTCTTTACCCCATCAAAGACTCTTTCAAAGGCGTTTGGAAGCTAAAGCTAAAGCTAAAGCTAAAGCTGGGGACATAGAAGTGGGTTGGGCTGATACCAGAGTTCTGTAGAACACGTTGTTTGCTTCAATTCTCTTGGATGCATATGATGTGGGGTTAGTGTGTTTTTCTTCTTCTGGCTATTCTGTCTTGAGGAACAATCAACGTGATCACTGCTATACTTTTGGAGGATGTGCATGCTGTGTGCAGTATTTTGACCCCACCCACCCACCCACCACCACACACACACACACACACACACACACACACACACACAATTCCCCCCGGCATTTCCCGCTTCAGTCGGGCCTATTTTAACGGCGGCCAATTAAACTGGGGTTGTACTCTTACTGCCAGATTCCTCACTAACACGCTGCGCTTCCAACAAAGGTCTGTAAGACATATCCTGAGAAAAGGCACAACTCCCATAAACAACCGCTAGCGTGTCTCTTCATCATCTGCCTACCGTCATCTTTCATGCTTTCACCGCTGTTATAATGAGAAGAGCACAACAACAAATTCTGTTGGTTTTTTATCGCTATGAAAATGCATTTTGTTCTGAAGCGTGTGATCATCACAGTGGCAAAATGTCAGCATGGTGACATAAAACAACAACAAACAAATGAGTTTATCGCTAGAAAAGCAACACATGTACATGTGGGGAAAGCGCTGCTTGGTTATTGAAAGGCCTTTGCCTGTTTGATGCTTTTCCTAAATGTCTTTATTGATGCTTTGAGAAAATGTTCCCTCTGTAAACAAACAGTGTTAGAAAGCATGACATGTCAAACAGACCCCTTCATTTACCAACACACAGAGTGGAAAATTCCAATCTCTCGGTGTCATAATCCAGAGTGAGCATCCATATAGAGAGGCAAAGTGAAACGTCACTTCCTGCTTCAGCACTGTACCAGAGATTTTCCAAACGGTTCAGATATATTTAGAAACAGGAGAGATCGCATAACATTTCACTTGGACCAAAAGGTAAAAAAAATTCGGGTTTAAAGAAAATATTTTTTCTGTGTTTTTTAAGTTTTGGTCCGAGTGACATGTTCTATGGTCTCTCCCGATATATATATATTTTGTATATGTATATGTATATGTATATGTATATGTATATGTATATGTATATGTATATGTATATGTATATATATATATATATAGCTGAACTGTTTGGTTTGAACAAGTAAAACTATTTTTATAAGCATTTTACGAAATGTCTATCCACCTTATTTTTGAATGCCCCACTGTAAAAAATAATTGTGCGTACAAGTTCCGGTTTAACGTGACTCATTGTTGCAGCTTGCCATTTCCTAATGTATTCTACTTGATTTGAAAAGATGGCCACCTACACTCAGTCTCTTGTACCCTGGCTGAATTGAACATAACTTGGTCAATAAGTATGTAACATACAAAATAAAACAACCCGTAATATCTTAATTTTATGTAGAATGCAGAGGACATGTAACTGTTTAGTTAAACTTGCATTCCAGGAATATTGTGCTCTTAAGATGACGTTAGTGGCTCGAGTCCGTTTCGTCCTGAAACCCACATAGGTTGCGCCAGGCGTAACCTATGTGTGGTTTGGCGCAACCTATGTGCGATTCGAAATAACGCATCCGAGATAGAAAACGTTATGAATATAGCCACGTTATAAACAACAAACTAACGCTGGTGATCCGTATGGAAATAGTGTTACTCGAAATGGTTAATATTAGCCACAGCAGGCGATTACCCATGAATGCACTGCGCTCTTAAAGGGATATTTATCGACGAGATTTCTGCCAAGCCGGACCTGATTAGTGATTTGCTCCGTTCGCCCAGACGGGTGTCAAGCTGTCAGCAACAAGGCTGGGAGGATCACACCGGAAGAAGCACCCACATGCAGATCAGGCAAAAATGGCCGCCAAAAATAAGGTGGATACTTCTCGCCAATTCTCAATGGCTTCCTTGTTTTGCTCAGGAGTACAAAGAAACTTTAACTGGCGATTTTTTACATTTGATGCAGTCCCCCACACAACAGCTTTTAGCTATGTTTAATTCAAGGAAAATGATGCTGGTGTGTGGAAATGAACGGAGCTCTTCCCCCGTGATGGGCGTGGCCTATTTAATGCAGTGTCTCTATGGGAAAATAAATTGCGGAAAGAACATTTCTGGTACAGTGCTGAAGCAGAAAGTGACATTCACTTTGCCTCTCTATAGAAGCCCAAGTCGATGTCAAAATCACGTCATCTACCCACCAGTGGAGACAGTACCACATGGCAGCACTATTCACTAGCCAGTGCCATCTAATTTCAATGTTATTGAGCGTGTGAATGAAAAAAATATGTTACATTTTCCACTGAAAACAACTTTTACAATCTTAGATTATCATTTTAAGATTAATAATGGTTGAAAGAAGAGCCGATGCACACGCTCACAATCTTATGGATAGGTGCGTCGGAGGATAGAGTGACTCTAAGCAGTCATAAGCAGAAGAAAGAATTCCCGCACACTATCCAGTTACTGGCAAACTTTATTACTGTTTGCCAGTAACTGGATAGTGTGCGGGAATTATTTCTTCTGCTTAAGATTAATAATGGTAAAAAGAAATGCCTGGTAAAATAATGAATTGCTAATGGCATATTATTAAAATATAACTTAAAATATCTTTGGATGGATTGAAAAGTAGGCTACACAACACTTTTTACACTTGTTAAAGTACACTTGAACAAGTTTAGCTTTTCCCCCGCTGACCCTTACATGTAGATGGATTTCTTTGGGGCACCAGAGAGAATATCAGAGTTAAAAAGGAGAGATCGCTGATCTCATTGAATTTTTAAAACTGAATGAATGATCAAAGGCCTCACTTTAGTCCGCCACAGTGAGTTCATCCTGTACATCTATAAGATGAAAGAGTTGGCTCTCATGATCAAAATGGCCGACTCGCTGCTGCTCGGCCTGTTCTGTTGCTGTTTTCACTGATCTGCCAATCAACTTAGAAATGCACATATATACAGTGTTTGATCTGCATGCACACACACAGGCTTTAATGAGTTTAAACACGTTATTGCCCTTATCAAAGTCAGTTCTTGTCCATTCCTGATGTTGTCTGTCTGTCTGTCTGTCTGTCTGTCTGTCTGTCTGTCTCTCTCTCTCTGTGCCTGTCTGTCTGTCTGTCTTCCATAGCAGAAGTTTGACCAAACAGTAGTGGTTTCACAGTCACTTCTTTGTGTTCATGGCATGCTCTGTGTGTGTGCAGACCAGTGTTGGGGGTAACTCATTATAAAAGTAACATATTACATGTAATATATTACTTTTAGCAGTAACCCAGTAATATAACTTATTACTTATATGATTTCAGTAATATTATACCAGTTACTTTGTCAAGTAACTCAAGTTACAAATTGAGTCACATTTTATTAAATCAAAGCATATATTTAAAAAAGATACAATCATTTCCTAATCAAACTGTGTGTTTTTATGCAAAAAAAACACTATAGATGACAATAATAAAGGAAAAGAATCAAATTGAGAATTTTGGATGGTTTACACTGACTTCAAGGCGGTTGATCAGCCAACCGCCTTGCACACACCTGGGTGTCAGATCGGATCACTTTCATTGATGTGGGATTTTGGCGTTCTCTCTCAGTCTTTCCTCTGTGTGTTTTCTTGGCTGCAGTATCGCTCCAGCGACAACTACGGGATCTACAACACGAGCCCGAGCCAGCCCAGCCTGAGCCGCCCTGTGGTGCTCTGGTCACAGCAAGACGTCTGTCGATGGCTGAAGAAACACTGTCCGCACAACTACCTGACCTACGTAGAAGCTTTCTCGCACCACGCCATCACAGGTGACACTCCCAAGATCATCTAGACCAGCGGTTCTCAAACCTTTTCGCATCGAGGACCCCCTAAACTGACACAAATAAGATAATACAACTTTAGCTTTTTGTGACAACCCTCCCACTAGATGGCCCTCTCTTGCAGGAAGGAGCCTGGTGTTGGGGTCATTAGGCTGATTGGGTGTGTCTGGGCCTGGTGCACGCATTTGGCTTAAGAAGCCCTTCAGACCATTCAGTCTCTCTCCTCCCTCCTCACTGATGCACGTTTTGTTGTGTTTGTTTGTTTTAATGTATTAGTCTGTGTTGCCTAGTTATTTTCCCTTGAGAGGTCACTGGGACCAAGTGCACCCAATCAGCCTAACAACCCCAACACCAGGCTCCTGCAAGACAGGGCCAGAAGTGTGGGAGGGTGGTCAGTGCACAAAGGCTCAAATCAGATGTTTTATTACAGAAAGTGTCTGAAACCCATGGCCAACCCATGGTCATACATTCTGTCATCGTGTTACTTATGGATGGAATTATAGTGAAAATAAATGATTACCCTTTTTGCATGGGGGACCCCCGTAGAACCCCCCCGGAGCCCGGAGCCCACTTTGAGGAGCACTGATCTAGACTAAGCTCAAACTGTTCTGATATAATATATTTGGGGAAGCAGGCGGGTATTGACTCTGTGCTCTCCGCTGCCCCCTGCCAGGCCGCGCCCTGCTGCGTCTTAATGGGGAGAAGCTGCAGAGGATGGGCTTAGTGCAGGAGACTCTGCGGCAGGAGCTGCTGCAACAGGTGCTGCAGCTGCAGGTGCAAGAGGAGGGACGCAACCTGCAGCTGCTCAGCAGAGGTGAGCGTGTGTGTGTGTGTGTGTGTGTGTGTGTTGTGCATTTTCCAAGTGTCTAGAATAAGACTCACTCCATTTTCAAAGCCTTGCTGCCTTTACTGTAAATGTTATGAAAAATATCTTAAAATATATCTTTTTCTCTCTTATAGATTCACTTGGGAACACATCGTAGCCACTTTTTGCCCTGGTGGATGCTGCTGCCGTGTGGAATCATTGGATATTTGCTTTGCATCTGCTCAGGCAGAAAAAACTGAAACGTGAATCAAGTCTGTGGGACAAACCATCCGACGAGGTCAAAGAATTATTTACTGTGAGCGATATCCAGAAATATATTGGAAAGTGGAAGTTGGCAGCTCTTCATTCCCTATCAACACGACGAACAGACAATCTTCATGGACTGTATGCTGTATGCCTATGGACTGTGGCGAAAAGGCATTATGAGAAACTGTTTGGTCGATCTAATCGATGATGTAGCCTATCATTATAAACTATAGAGACAGTCCGCATGTCTGGGAACGCCCACAAAATGTTAAACGGCTGGCGCGCGAGCGGGGTAAAACCGCCGATATATCTCATGGGCTGACTCACCAAAAGACGGTGCTGCAGCTCCAAACTAGGCTACATGTTTGGGGGTTCTAGAGCAGAACACAAGACGTCTGCTCAGATGTGCATTTACTGCGGTGGCCCCGATCGTGTCTGCCTGGGCTGGGCTATCAGCTAAATGTAAATTCTAACTTTGCTGAATGGATAGAACGGGGGAATTTACCCCACCCTAACGTCTATTGTGGGCGTTCCTAGACCCTGTATGGGCGTTCCCAGACATGCGGACTGTCTCTATTGCTCTGTCTCTGTCTCTTTCTTTTTTTTATTTCACCTAGAAAAAAATAAACTATGAATAAAAATACCCAAATATCATTATTTCCCAATCCCCAGTAACATGCCTATTTAAATGTCAGCGATGTGTGCATGAATTATTATTATTAAGACCACGGGGAAAACACGTGATAAACTACATTACCCATAATCCCGCAGCGGGGCAATCCCCATAACACCACCAGCCGGGTACGCCGGGTACCGTCTCCGAGGTCGCAGGATCCCCATGGAAACGGAGTGCAGGAAAACAATGTCGTCCCGCTCGGACAGGTACATTAATATTACAATATGAGTGTTTCTGTCTGTGTTGGAAGCCTTTACTGTGTCGAGATGAGGTCTGCGATGCTGCTTGTTTCACTGGGCTAAAGCTACAGCTACAGCTACAGCATCCGGATCCTAAACATAAACACGCTGCCTGCTGACACCGTCGTCTGTCATCATCATAGGTGCCCTAATGAGAAACCTATCCCCATGACATTCCTATCATATTCCGGCGTCTATGGTACTCAACAATAGTGAGTTTACAGTGTGCTGCTCACCAGTCACCGCGTTTGATGCCCCCCTCAATATGTCATATAGCTAGCTCTATTATAATTCCTATAGGAGGGATCAGCGTGACGGCACTTGCCACCCAGAAATGCGGAACCCCGCGGCAGTTAACTAGTAGGCTATGAGTTGTGCCAAACAAACGTTAATATCTCAAAAAGTATACATCACATCGCTTTATATTTTGACATTCTGGGAGTGAGAGCAGAACTAGCACAAGAGTTTGATGTATAATATATGCATGTAGTGTTAAAGTTGTGTGAACTGTCGCAGTTTTTTAAATGTAAACAGCGTCAGCCGGCTAGAGTCAGACACTCAAGCCTCCCAAAGCTCATGCTCCATAGGGTTCCATTGCCGTTGCCACCCAGTGACGCGGTTTGTTTACCAAAATGCTGCTTGGCTGATCCCTCGTATAGCTAGTCTATTATCATTCCTATAGGGTCTTCATAATAATCCTGTTGTGATATTTGTACCGCCCAACAGTCTGGTTATGCCCACTGGTATTGCTCTGTCTGCTCTGCTGTGGCTCTCTGTTTATCTGAGCATTGAACTGAGCAGGCAGGATCAGTAGATCACACGTCTGACCCCTCTCCCCTTTGCTTATACAGCAGGTATCTCTATTAATACCAGCCAAACAGCTCTGTGCCATCAGTGTTAACAACAGTGATCCTCTTAGCCTCTCTCACCTACACGCAAAGAGGTGGACAGAGAAAGCCAGGCACGTGGAGACTGGAGAGAGAGAGAGAGAGAGAGAGAGAGAGAGTGCAGACGTCTGGAAGCACAGACAGAATTGCAGATGCTCTTTTGGCTGTAGTCCCCAAAGAGGTGTTTGAAGGAAAAAGCAGCAGAAGTGATTGAGTTGTGTAACCAGACCTGACCTGATAAAAGTGTCACACATTTGCTGTCTGTCTCCGGTCAGCGTTACCTCCTGTGGTTTGTGGGAGCGTTACTGTGACACAGGCAAGCTGGAGGGCAGCAGGTCGTCGTTTTCTGAGACAGATATGACTCTGTTGGACTGCAGAATCTCTGGCTGCTGGTCCCTCAGGGCCGGCGGCAGGTAAGTCCTTATTGGCCTCCACGACTGCAGTTTTTGTTGGTGCTAATGTATTATTCATTTCTATCCAGGCTGTCTGTTTAGATGTTCCTGAATGCCACTGCTGGCAGCAATAACAGGTTTAGTGACAGAGCTATTGAGTGCTCCTCCTGTACAGAACGTTGTGTGAACAGGCAGAGCTATAAATAGTCTTCGGGGAGTCTGAACAGGGGTTGTTGTGAGGTGAGGAGGGGAAGTGCAGGACAGGTTCTAGGTTAGTTTGCTGTGGTGTATCGGCCCAGATGTTCTTAGGTGGAGTTGGGTCTCAGAGGGTTGCCTGCGGTGTGTGTCATTATATACAATCGAAATTGCATTTGTTGAACATGCAATCAGAATCAGAAAGACTTTAATGATCCCCGGGGGGAAATGAGTGAAAACATTCATCAGTGATTTTGCTAATTTCTGCTGCGTATAACGCAGTTCTGCATCACACAAGGAGCTAACAGACTCGCTAATTTGATTTCTAATCGCTGCTAGTGGGAAGGCAAGGCAGCAGTCCCTAAATGTGTCCTCAGAAGGTGTGACGTAAAACCTAAGCTGACGTTTATGCTCCGATCCAGCTTCATAGTAAACAGTTGCTGTGAGATCCTAAGGACTGGGTATCCCGAAAAAGTGTTGTGCTGTAGAGTTTGAGTTGAGCTTTTCAAAAAGTAATTGTAGGTCTGTTTTGTTTAACAGCAAACAAGAGCGCCCGGGAGAGATGAAGGCGATGATGACATCATCATCCTCGAAATGTCTCTCTAACATCTTGATATACTGCTGCTGCTTACTATGCAGACCTCACTCCCCTCAGCCAGGAACTTGTCAAATCCAACGCATTTCTTCCTTTGTTGTTTATTGATACACACATCTTCTTCTACACGTTTTTAATTGTGTTTTATTGATTCGGGTTGAAAGAGGGCACTTAATAGCCATTGACGGGAAGGTCTGTACAAGGACCTGGCTTCAAACCGCAGACTGATGTGTCAGGCCTCCGTGCGGTCATGCTGTAACCTGCCTCCGGTCGTGCTGTAACCTGCCCTTGCTTTGCTTTCGCTGTGTTGTTGTTGCAGTGGGAGTGGGGAGGACTCGCTGGACCGGCTCTTGCCCCCTGTCGGGGCTCCGCCGCGCAGGAAGAGCGCCACCTCCAGTAAGACGGAGCCTCCGCTGCTGCGCACGGGCACGCGCACCATCTACACCGCCGGCCGGCCGCCCTGGTACGACGAGCACGGCGCGCAGTCCAAGGAGGCCTTTGTCATCGGTATGTCAGAGAGAGTCATGGATGACATTACGCCACTGCCTTTTGTCTGTTCTGTCAGACTATAATTATTATTATGCCTTCCTGTCACTTTATCTGACGTTCGTGCTGCAGAACCTGTCCTTTTACCCATGTGCTGTCTTAGTTCACACATAAACTAGGGCTGCAACTAACGATTATTTTCATAATCGATTAATCTGTCAATTATTTTCTCGATTAATCGATTCGTTTTTTGGTCTATAAAATGTCAGAAAATGGTAGCAAATGACGATCAGTTTCCCAAAGCCCAAGATGACGCCCTCAAATGTCTTGTTTTGTCCACAACTCAAAAGATAATATCAGTTTACTGTCATACAGGAGTAAAGAAACCAGAAAATGTTCACATTTAAGAAGCTGGAATTAGAGGATTTAGACCTTAAATTGTACTCAAAACGATTGATCGATTATCAAAATAGTTGACGATTAATTTTCTGTCGATCGACTAATCGATCTTAATCGATTAATCGTCGCAGCTCTAACGTAAACACTTTGCTTTAAGTGCACCTCTAGACAGAATTAGACGCACTCTAAAAACACACACACAGAAGGATGCATTGACATGTGGCTTGTTCTCTGCGTAGGGCTGTGTGGGGGCAGCGCCTCAGGGAAGACCACCGTGGTCAATAAGATCATTGAGGCTCTGGACGTGCCGTGGGTCGTGCTGCTGTCCATGGATTCTTTCTACAAGGTGAGACGTGCATGCTTTGCTTTTCCCCAGTTAAAAGACAGAAGACGAAAAGGCATTTTCACCATGACATTTGAAAAGCATCTCTCATTTTTACACCACAGTTTCAACTATTAGCAGGTTTTGATTTTAGCCTGATCAGTTAGGCCATGTTCACATTACAGGCAAATCCGATTTGCTGATAAAAGTCATTAATCATCATTATCTAGATTGGTTTCCCAAATCTGATTTGGGAGTGTGTCCGCACTGCCACAACTCTGATTCTCGAGTCGGATCTGTGTGTCCAGACCTAAACAGCCTATCTGCATGGGTCGCTATGGTAACGACGTGGGCGTCAGTAAATACGTACGTTGGTGACGTGGTTTTCCTGCGCAGAAGCATTTGATGACGAGTTGCAGGCGACGTTCAAATCAGATTCGGTGGATCTGCGCGTCCGCACTCAAGTCACATCAGTCGAAAGCAGATTGGAAACTACCTCCATATGTGGTTTGGGACAAGTGACACAAATCAGAGTGTCCAGACTCATAATAAAACCAATCTGGATAAAGTCATTAATAGGTCACTAAAGTTCACAAATCAGATTTGGCCTCCTAGTCTGAACATGGCCTTACTGCTACTTGCATGCTGTATCGACCCCCCCCCCCCCCCCTGTGTGTTGCAGGTGCTGACCACCGAGCAGCAGGCCTTGGCAGCACGAAACGACTACAATTTCGACCACCCGGGGGCGTTTGACTTTGAGCTGCTGGTCACCACCCTGCGCAAGCTGAAGCAGGGCAAGAGTGTGAAGATCCCCGTGTACGACTTCACCACACACAGGCGGCAGAAAGACTGGGTGAGCTGCGTTTCACCACAACCAAGCTCAATGTTGATTTCCGCCGTTTTAATTGGCTACATGGTTCATTTCACCATGTAGTTTTAGAAAGAAAAAGATAAGAGCCCACATACAATCGTTTCCAAATGCTTGTAACTTTCTTCCAGTATCATAGGATAGATCGGCAATATGGTCCCGCCCCCTTTTAGGGGGAGAACACAAGGCGATCGCCGTTGACTTCAATGTAAAATAGCAGTACCAAAAGAAATCATAGAAAAATAACAGAATTCATCTCATTTATTAATGACACAAAGACACCATGACATGACAATATATTACAACTCATTTGTCCATAGAATGTGCAAGATACACCGGAAATATTACTTTGACCGATCTAAAATCATGTGACTCGTCACATGTTAGGGCAGTCTAGCCTGAGCCAAGTAGCCTACAACGACGCTGGGCTCCACTACACAGCATTTAATGTCGGAAGGCTAAATTAGGAACAGGCGGACACTGGAACTAGGTCAGAGACGGGTCATGAGTCACATGATTTTAGATGGGTCAAAGTAATATTTCCGATGTATCTTGCACATTGTGTGGCCGGCCCAGTTGTAATATATTGTCATGTCATGTGTCTTTGTGTCATTAATAAACGAAATTGATTCTGTTGTTTTTCTATAATTTTCTTCGGTACTGCTATTTTACATTAAAGTCAACGACGAGAGGCTTGGGTTTTCCCCATGTGCCGCCTACAAAATGACGCATAGGTTGAGGCGATGTCTTGTCATAGACGCTGGGTTAAGGCTGGCTCAGACTACAGGATTTATGCCCGATTTACCCCTCCCGAGAATCTGAGGAGAAATCTGGCCTGGCAGCTTGCCAAGCTTGCCCGATGTTCGGCACCGATTATCTTGTAATGTGAGCGGTTTGCAGATCCAATCTTAACCCTTCCGATCTGCTCACAGCCTCATCGGGGCCGTCCGTCCCGATCATATCAAACATGTTTGATATTTAGGACTGAAAATCTGCATGAATACATCATCCTGCTGCTGCGCAAGACTCCCGTCATTATCGTTAATTGACGCGGCTCATTCGATGCGCTGCACTGCAGGCATCAGATAGACTACCAAATACCAACAGCACAGAACCATGAGTATTTGGGGGAAAATGTCACTAATTTATATCACAATGAATGACCAATGAATAAAAAAGTTGTTATACCGTAGTTTTGAGCCCCTGCCAGTCAGAGGCTGTAATCTCCTACCTGTCTATCGAGCAGTGTGGGGAAAAAAGGCATTGCTGCTGCGGGAAGCAATCCAGTCTATCCAAACTTTTGCCGATCTGATCTCATCATGACATGCAGCAGGGGAATATATTTTGGTATCCGATGTGTTTGTGTTCTCACTTGTCCAGACAATCTTGCTATAGAGTCGCGTTGTTTACACGCTTGCTATATTTAAACTGCCGATTTGTTTGGGGAGCATATGCGAGACAGGCGGGCATGAAAGAGAGGAGAAGAGAGAGAGGGGTGGGGTGGGGGCGGATCGCTTTGGTCGCTGCTGGAACCCCATTTGACTCTCCAAAATCGAAACAGGTTCAGAGTATGGCCGCCGGGCGTCAAGGTGATTGATAATCTTAATAATATCCTGTAGTGCGTGGTGCGCCACATTTACAAATCTTGTAGTGTGTGCATGTTTGAGATTATAGGGAAGATAATCTGGGAAGATTCTCCTGTAGTGCGTGTCACAGCCAGATTTAAAAATCGGCTAGGATTTTCAAAATCCTGTAGTCTGAGCCCACCTTTAGCTGGCTCAGCCTGGCTGGGGGCGTGGTCAGGGTGGGGTAAATCCCCCGTTCTATCCATTCAGCAAAGTTAGAATTTAGCTGCTAGCCCAGCCCAGGCAGACACGGTCGGGGATTTAACCACCGCAGTAAACGCACATCTGAACAGACGTCTTGTGTTCTGCTCTAGAATCCCCAAACCTGTCGTTTAGAGCCGCAGCACCGACCTTTGGTGAGTCAGCCCATTGAGATATATGGGCGGTTTTACCCCAATCGCGCGCCAGCAGTATAACATTTTGTGGGCGTTCCCACACATGCCGACTGTCTCTATTGCCGATCTATCATATCGCAAATCGAAGCAGTAAAGATGCTTTTTTGTATTGTATACTGAAAATGTATCATCAACTTATCTTACTTTTCAGATGTTCAATTGCTTTCCAAAGTGACATTCTGCATCTTAAACTTGTAAGGGCTTAGCTGCTGCAAATACGTGTTCATCAAACAGCTACTTCAGTGCCTTCTGCTCTGAACACTATCTTTGGCTTTCCCTCTTCTGTATGCAGAAAAATGTGTACGGTGCCAGTGTCATCATATTTGAGGGAATTATGTCATTTGCTGACAAAGAGCTTCTTCAGGTAAGTCTGTACACGCTTTTAATTATGCTGCTCGCTTTTTCACATTTTGGAAAAACTCCTTTACTGTTACGTGCGAACGATAAGAAAGAGGTTATCGTGTCCAGGTAGCTGTTTGATCAGCTGCTTTGGTTGAGTTAATATTGAACCAGCGCCGTGTCGTGTGGGTGTTTGTTCTCGCTGCCTGCAGCTCCTGGATATGAAGATCTTTGTGGACACCGACTCGGACATTCGGCTGGTCCGGCGGCTCCGCAGGGACATCACGGAGCGCGGACGGGACATCGAGGGGGTCCTCAAGCAGTACAACAAGTTTGTGAAGCCGGCCTTCGAGCAGTACATCGAGCCCACCATGAGGCTGGCTGACATTGTTGTGCCGAGAGGTGAGAGACAAATCTGGAGGCGGAAATAGTTGAGTCGTCTTGTCCACCGTGTCACAAGGAAAAGACCTGAAACACTCGTGTCACTCCATGCCTCTCTCTCTCTCTAAGGTGGTGGCAATATGGTGGCCATCGATCTGATCGTCCAGCATGTTCACAGCCAGCTGGAGGAGGTGAGTGACAGCGGCGCTGAATGGATGGTTCATAGGAAGATGGCGCCACCATGTGGCACAAAGTGACAACACACAGCCAGAGAGCCAGGCAGACCCACAGATTTTGGCATACTATCTTGTCCCGAGCATACGTTTATGGGGGGGGGGGCGTATTTACATGATTGGATTAGGGCTGCAACTAACGATTATTTTCATAATCGATTAATCAGTTAATTAGTTGGTTAATGGTGGCAAATGACGATCAGTGTTTCCCAAAGCCCAAGATGACGGCCTCAAATGTCTTGTTTTGTCCTCAACTCAAAGATAATATCAGTTTACTGTCATACAGGAGTAAAGAAACCAGAACATTTAAGAAGCTGGAATCATCAGATCAATCAGAGAATTTCGACCTTTTCTCTTAAAATTCTACTCAAAACGATTAATCGATTATCAAAATAGTTGTCGATTAATTTTCTGTCGATCGATTAATCATTGCAGCTCTAGATTGGATTCAGTCAGATTCAAATATGTCTGAGCTTCTCAATCTTTTCACTTCTCTCTCTCTCACACGTAAATAGCGGGAGAATGTTAAAAATATTTGTTCTTCTCACTATCTGCATTTTCCTCCCTCATTTTGATGTCTTTCTCTCTCACGCTCTCTCCCTATGCAGCGTGAGCTCAGTGTCAGGTACGCTGATATCTTCATCACCTTTCCTTTCTCCCCTTTTCTCCCCGCCGAGCCCAACGTCGCGCCGCTTGTTGTTGTGATCGGAGCTTCTTGTATCAGCCGCTGTGCATTCATTCCCCTGTTCTACCATCACACGTTGCACTCTGGTCTGTCTTGCTCCTAAAAAAAAAAGGGCAGAACTAGGGAGTCAACTGCTTCCTTTTCTTCTACAATGCAGCAGAATAAAGCAGTAGAACTAGGACAACTTTAGCTGAATCAAACCTTTTTGATCCCTCTCCCCCGGTCCCAGGGCGGTGCTGGCCTCGGCCCAGCAGACACAGCCGCTGCTGCCCCAGACTCTCTGTGTGCTGGAGAGTACGCCGCAGGTCAGAGGCCTGCACACCATCATAAGGTAGATACCACTGGAAGGTAGATACTAGGGATGTTCATCAATTATCAAAAATTGATAATTGATCGTTAAGGATTGGAATCGATCCTGTGGCATTTGGATCGATTTTGTTATTATTAATTTTTTTTTTTTTTTTTTTTTTTTTTTGGACTAGGTTTGGGTGGAATTCGTTCCTCCTCGCCCCACTCCATTGCACAGCCGACTAACGTGAGGTGGAGCTTCATATAGTCTCTAGTTTTCTGGCTGGGCACGGGCCTTTGTGCCAACAAAACTGTTTTAAACATGGGGAATTCACACCAGCATGCGCCGGGGACAGCAGTGTTGGAGAGGAGACACATTGAAATAAAGAGTTCATTGAGGAGAACACGCTGTCTTTCGTATTTTCTGCCATAGGCATTCATTTTGTAAAAAAAAATATATACCGTATATTGAAAATTTTCTAAGTATTAATATGATCGATAATCGATAATTGATCGTTAATTTTCACCGATTATCGATTTTGGAAAATTTTCAAAATGAACATCCCTAGTAGATACCACTGGCCCCGAGCTCACAGACAGCTTTTGTGTCCTATTTACAGAGCGAGCAGTATCAGTCTCTCTCCCCCCTTTTTTTCTCCAACGCAGGGACAAGGAAACCACTCGAGATGAGTTCATCTTCTACTCCAAGAGATTAATGCGCCTTCTCATAGAGCACGCCCTCACCTTCCTGCCGTCTCAAGTAGGTCGACTTTGCTCTAAAACGCCTCAGTGAACATCGAGGTGTGTTTTGTTGTTGTCATGATGTTATACTGTGAGTAACTCTGGTGTGTGCTGCGGCAGGCCCGCACCGTCCAGACTCCTCAAGGACAGGAGTACGAGGGCCGCAGTTACAGCGGGAAAGGGGTGAGTGGTATTTTCTGCTTTTTACGAGGTCTCGAGGCACTTCGCCCGAACAACAACAACGATGATTTGTTTTGTACGTGATCTCGCACGTATCTGAAAATTGTAAAGAGTTTTGCAGACATTCATTTAGTTTTTGACAGTTATTTAGAGTTGACTCGAGTTAAGTTGATGTCAGTGATGTCATCAGAAGGCACTGAATCGTTTGTGTTGTGTTACATGACATCACTGGCATCAACATACTGTAATTCAAATCAACTCTCAATAACTGTCAGTCTAAATTCATGTCTGCGAAACGGTTTACAGTCTTTTGGATATTGTGTGAGACTATGTGCGAAATAAATCATGGTTGTTTTTCGGTGAAGTGCCCCCTTTTAGGCTGCTGACGTTTTATTACGCGTCTCTCTCCACAGATCACCGGTGTGTCGGTCCTGCGGGCGGGGGAGACCATGGAGCCGGCGCTGAGGGCGGTCTGCAAGGATGTTCGCATTGGCAAGATCCTGATCCAGACCAACCTCGACTCAGGGGAACCGGAGGTAGATAGATGTATAATGAGAGAGGAGTCGGGATGCGCCTTTAGTAACAACTGGCTTTGTCACGATAGTCTTAATAGGTTTTTATATTTGTGATACAATGGAGTTAATGTGGTGTCGTGTCTCGAGAGTCACATGCAAAACGATCATAATTTTTTCAATTTTTTTGATTCTTCCACATGGTGCATGTCTCCTTGGTAACTAGATTTGCCCCTTCCTGCTTCTGTAACCATGGTAACCTGTCTCCTCCTCTCTGGCCTCTCCAGCTGCATTACCTGCGTCTGCCCAAAGACATCGGTGAAGATCACGTCATCCTAATGGACAGCACAGTCTCTACCGGCGCTGCTGCCATGATGGCAGTACGGGTCTTACTGGTGGGTGGAGATAAGCATCCTTGTGCGTCAGTAAGACAGTTGCTGGGTTTCCATCCAAATGTATCGCAACTTTTAATCAAATTTTCAGAAAGTCAGCAAAATAAAATGCGGAACAGTGCGCGTTTCCATCCACTGCTATTTTGCAAATTATAGAGCTGTCAATCACCTCGTGTTTGAGGCTGTCTGAGCTGCTGATCAGCCGCTAGACCCGTTATACAGCTCTGTTAAACACATCTAACGTTATTAATTTAAAGTTTCTTGATGATCTGCAAGTAGACAAAGGTACCATAACGCTATTTCTGGATTACCAGGTGCGACTCGGCAAGCATAACGTTATAATCCACGGAGCAGATAGTAAGTGAATACAATTTCATTCAATTCTAGAAGTGAATCGCCTTAAAGTTAATATCCCAGTCTTCTTCTGTTTACCACGGCGGGTATTGCAGTGATCAAGGCAAACTGTGTTGTTTTTGAATGGAGAGACAACGGAATATCGCTTAAACTGTTTCCACCGCATGTTTCGCATTTTCCTTTTATCGATACACCCGACTTTTCCGCCTCCCTCAAGCGTGAACACTTTTTTGTGATATTTGGAGGTTTTTGCGAATTAGCCAGCGTTTCCACTCAGTTTCTTTATGCGCAAATTGAAATTTCACATCAAAACAGGTGGATGGAAACAGGGACCCCCCCCCCCCCCCCCCCCCCCACTGGTGAGGTGAGGTTAGCATCGTCACCGCGAAGGAATTCTGAAGGGAGTGTCAAATAATTTCATCCCTCTCTTTCTATTCACTAATGGTGCTTCTGATAAGCATAGAGCAGACAGACACTGATGGTTTTTTGGCGGTGACTTTGCGTCTTTGCCTGCGCAGGATCACGAGGTGCAGGAGGAGAAGATCGTGCTGGTGTCGCTGTTGATGGCGGAGCTCGGGGTGCATTCTGTGGCCTACGCCTTCCCCCGGGTCAAAATCATCACCACGGCCGTGGACAAGAGTCTGGACGATTTCCTACATGTGACTCCCGGTATTGGTAAGTCTTCAACATGCACATACTGGCTCTTTGTGTAACGACACTGTAAAATCAGAACGCTTGTGCCGCTAAGTACTCTCTGCTTTGGACCAAAGTGTAACTTATTCGCCCCTCAACTTATAAGAGCTCGTCCAAGTTGAGTCACTGCTGATGGATGTGGGTTCTTTGGCTCATGGCTGTAGCATCCCTGTGCAATTTATAATGCATTCTTAATACCACCCTTTCTTTTGTGTGCATGGTTTTGGATGCATGGTTTGTGATTGCTAAACTAAAGCAGAATATGTATGAACGTAGGTCATAATGGTTAAATGTATTACCTTTCACTGAATGTTTTCGTCCATGGATCTATCACAAAAGACACGTTTTATATATATATATTTTATATTACCTCTCATTTCCAAATATTCAGGTGAAAAACAGAAAGTAAAACCGGTGCATTTTAGTGTGTGATCACATCGTTTTTTTTGTGAATTATATTCTTCAGCCCTGTGACCCAGTTATACAGTGTAGCTGTAACAGAGTATAGATACAGTGAGTCTGTGTGGGAACAATACCCACAATACATCACTTCCGTGGGGCCGTGGGGGAAAAACGGAAGGGAGGTGTCGTCGTGACAGTCAGGGGCTTTCCCCCACGCTGTGACGCGTTGATGACGAGACGGTGCCCTGAATCTATACTGTTGTCGTGTGTTTTCTACGCTTCCAGGGGACTTTGGAGACCGGTACTTCGGCACAGACGGATCTGACAATTGGAGCGATGAGGAGGGGCAGGACCAGCCATCATGCTGACACACACACACACACACAGACCAGTGAGGCTGCGTGGAAAACCTACTTGAAAATCACTGTTATTGTGCAATGTGCATTCTCCTCTTCAGGCGTAAATCACAAAAAATGTTATATTAATTTGTATGTTCTGTATTTAAATCTTTCTACTCTGAAGCTACAGGTGACAGTCTCCATTGAGCCATACGCATGAGAGATGTTTTGTTCAATTGATACAATGAAGTGATCCTCGGACTGCTCATCCAGATGCTTTTATATTCAGAGGTTCAGGGAAATTAAACGGTGCCATTACCTTTTGCGTTACAATAAGGCAATAACAGTATCATAAATTATATTATGCAGGGTATGTATTGAGATAAATGCACTCATACTTTAATCTAATAACAGATTATTCTATGTGTGTTGTGTGTATACTTGTCATCTCAGTCTCAGGTAGAGTAGTTGTCAGAGATTTTTATATTAAACGTATATCATAAAGGGAATATGTTGTCGCTCTCAAGATAATCTGAATCTAATACAGTAGAGTTACACATAGAGTGTAAAATATTCGCAGTTGTATTATACAAATTGCAGATTTAACTTTCCATAACTCCTCACTGCCTCTCAACTGGCTACTTGGACCGGAAAATGACACGTATTGATTATGGATTCTGGAGCGATCATATCAGTATGAGGTCATGGGTGTTCACACACACACACACACACACACTTGGGGAATATTTTTTACACACTTCTGCTCTGCTTAATCCCAGGGTTCAGATGCAGGCAGACTGGCTTCCCTTGTGATGCCCGTTAAGGCCTAAAGGGGTCAGTGTAGCTCACATTTAGCTTCTCTCAGTGTGATTTACAGTATTTGCTAAATCAGTCTCTCCTTACAGTAGAGAAAACCCCTGGAAGGAATGGGTAAGCACCCATGGTAAGCACTCGCGCGAGTCACTTCCGTCACAAAGAGGAATGTATTTGAAAAATCACATGTTCATGGTCAAGTGGCAGTTTCACAATAACTGAAATAGCTCTTATCGTTCATGATGCAGCTGCCTGATATGAATAGTTATGAACGCATCAGTTAATGATAACAAATCATGTGTTTTTGGGTGAACACTCGGGGAATAATATTGTAACCTCAGGGTTCCCAGTTTGATGTCCCGATTATGTCCATGCTGTTTACTCCAAACACTTGAAACAAGCCTGCAGCCTGTTAGGAGATGTTGGTTGGTAATAATATTAAACTAATATTTTTTTATTTTATTTTTCCTCATTTCTAATTTGACCTTTTTTTTTTTTTACATTCAATGAATTCACTCATTCATGTTCTACTCTATGCAGTACGAGTAACGTACTGCATAGAGACACATGCGCCGCGAGCGTAGCATCGTGCTCACACCTAATATTACACCACCTATAATGACACTGGGCACCCAGGCCGACAGCTGTGTTTTTGGGGTGATATCTCTTTTGATGCGATAGCAGCCCCCCTCACAGAGTGGCTGACGGTGTGATCCTCATGGATGCCATGCGATGCATGCTGTATCCTCCAAGACAGCAAAAGACTCGCTTGCCCATGTGACTACTGCCTCAAGGTTAACCTGTTACTATGGAGACAAGTCCACCAATGAGAAATCAGCAGACGGTTGCGATGTTGACTGCAAGCTTTTTGTTTTAAAGGGGTGACCTATTTTTTCCCCCCACAGCTACTCAGAGGCAGACCCCACTACTCTCACACATGTTATGCACATGTACACACAGACATTCACACAGATAAAAAAACAATACAATAAATGGATAGGCTACTCACACACACACACCATGTGAAATGAGGTTGTGAGGTACAAAAGAACTGAGGGGATATAAAAAACACGCCTTAATATATATGTATGTATATATATATATATTATATATATATGAATATATATATACATACTGTACATATATATATATTTATGTAGATAATGATTTATTTTTACAAGAACAAATATACATTTAACAATATATATTTCCTTAATGTATTTGTAAGAGTAGGAATAAGTAGGTCTATAATATTTTGAGGCTTTTTGAACAATGTAATTTGTGCTTTGTGATTCATATTATTTTGTCTTTCTTTGATAGCATCCATGACCTTTCTTTTTAATTGAAGACATGAGTATACAGGCAGCTTTTGGGATCAGAAGAAAAGGTTTAAATGAAAGGACGTCTGGTCGCTGTCTGATCCTTTTGTGCTAGATGATGGCACAGCTTAACGCTACAGAAATTGCTCTTGGTTGCTGTTGAGCGTCAAGGCGAAGGCAGTCATCAGGATTACACAGCAGATTTCAGGCTAAAGTGCTTTTGTTTCAATTTGGGGCTTTAATAACTTGAGACTATGAGATAAAACACTTTTTTTTTTTTAAAGTGCCACTTTATTACAAAAGTATAAACTTGACTGACATTTTCATGAATAGTAATCTTGATATAAAACATTACAATCTGTTGCACTTAGCACTTAATTACACGCTTGGAGTACAGGACCCTGTAGTCTGAATAGCAAACACACAACATTATAGCTGCCACATTTAACTTAGCTGGGCTTTTCCAAGAACACACCGTAGCGTCATGGCTTCAAAAAAGAACAAACAGAACACTGAAATTTACATCGTAGCTGTTTTGCAGTTGTGTCACTAGATAAGTCATTCCAAAACACAATTAAACATAATAGTAAAAGATAGATTTCTTTGACACCGATGATATATTTATTATTCTTTCTCTTTTGTAATGTACATACACATTGCATCAACATACAGTATAATCACATTGTTTGCTGGGCATATTTTGGTCAAATGAAATCATCTTTATTGTCCAAGATTCGATGTAATTGTGTGTGTTATCCTTATAGGCGATGCTCTCCTTAGCAATTTTACTTCGCTTCACATTTTTGTCATTTTCGGCAACGTTGCTATATTTTAACACTGATAACAGAGAGAGAGAGAGAGGAGAGAGTGTTCATCGATGGCGTGACCATGAGACGTAAAGGTTTGCTACTACACATCGGTTCTACGAGCTTCTCGAGCTGCACTAGGGGGTGGAACCAAAGCAGAAATGAGCACGAGGGCAGAGACTATGGTGATGAACGCTCCACGGATATGAGTGAGGACTGAGCAGAGAGGGGGGAAGTTGAGTGGGACTGTCTCCATCTATACGACTCAAGCAGTTGTCTTTAGTCTTGTTTCGGCTGTACTGCACCTCTGTGTCGGAGAGGTGCGGGAGGAGAGAAACACTCCTCACTAGGCACGGTCCCAAATGAAATGAGCCAAAGACATCCTTCATCTTAAGTCGACATTGTGCTCTAGAGAGAAATAAAAGCAACGCACTAAAAAAGTAACTAAACAACCAACAACGATAGAAAACTAAAATAAACCATTCATATAGGTACCACATGACAGTGCTTGATTTTTTTTGTTAGTTTTTGATTTTTTTTTTCTTTTTAGCATGCAACTCGTAGCAGGCAAAGTGCAGAAACAGGATCGACAAAGTAAAACACTTCATTTACAGATGGCAGTGGAGACAGTTGTCAGTCCATGTCATAATGAAACAAAACACGAAAGAGGGAAATATCGGGGTCTATTTTAAAACGCGAAAATGGTCAAAATGAATCGAAGCTTTTTAGGAGGAATGAAAAATGTGCAATTTTTTGTTATAATACTCTCATAATTGATACTCTTGGTCCCTGAGCTTTCAAGTATTTTTGATTGATAATTCATCCCTTTATATTCCCTCTTGAATCACATCTTGACCAACTACAGGGAAGGCCTGTCAGTCCATGACAGACTAAGTGCTACCAAAGGGTCTCACACAAATGCCCCGTTCCCCAGATAGGGGTCCCGCTAGGACCAGATAAAACTATACTATTTTTTTACCCGCTATAATTGAGGAAGAATTTAGGCCTTTCACTTAAATTGTGCTTTGCACATGTATCAGCAAAATAGAAGTGCTACTGTTACCTACAGATTTCTCTGCAATGGTCTTGTGCTCATTTATCATTCACTACCTTTGGATTCCTTAGAAGGTATATAGAGATTGGACTTTGCATTGAGCCCAGGTCATAACCGATCGACATTAATGCCCCTGAAGGCCTCGTCGGCGGCCTCTGAAAGGCATGACGTCATGACTTGAATGTAAACAGTATGTGTGAGTGAGCATGGGAGGAGGGGCTTAGCCGTCACTCCTTGGTTGACCGTTAGCTTTAGCTCCTTGTGTTGTAGGGGTCACAGGGGGTCACAGTGCGGCCCTTACGGCCTTACAGCCCTGTCACGTACATCTCCATGCCGTCGTTGAACGTGAAAATGGTGGTGGTGCTGGAGGTGGTGGAGCCCTGCTTCAGGTCGCCGATGCTCTCGTACAGGTTGTCCCCGGGCAGCAGCAGGGCTTTGGCGGGCAGGTGCTGCAGCTTGGGGGTCTGCTGCGTCTGCGGCGGCGGCGGAGGAGGAGGGGGCTGCTGCTGCTGCAAGGGCTGCTGGGGCTTCTTCCTCCTGGGCCGCAGGGTGGCGCAGGTGTTGGGGGGCCTCTCTCGCTTCCAGGCGCCCCCGCCTTCCATAGCCTCGTAGGCCAGGTGGTCGCACTCCTCGGTCCCGATGGACTCGTAGCAGTGGTCCAGGTCGAGGGGCCCTCCTCCTCCGCCGACCGCTTTGCCCTCCTGAGGGGCCCAGGTCTGGGGTTTGACCACTACGCTAAACCCGCCGTCCCGATCTCGGTCCCGGTCGCGCCCCAAGGTCCGGAAGCCGGGATTGGCCGGGGGAGACCCCGGCACCGCTCTCTTCTTCTTCCCTGGTTTACACACCTTGGAGTACATCTCGGCCACCTGCGATCAAACGGAACCATTACTGAGCATGACGACAGTAAAGACACAGATTTAGACTTGCATGTAGAGAGTACCAGCAGCATCCTTTGCTCACCGCAGCAGCAGAAGGTTGTATGTTCTCTACTGTGTGAGGGGTCAGAGGGCCCAGGGCTTTGTTTTGGAGCATGATGACGTCTTCTTCTTCGGGAGGCTTCCAGATGTACTGCTCCCCGTTGCCCATAAACACCGCTTCCTGTCGGACAAATCGACAAATCACCTTCGAGGAGGAGGAGGCTGGTCATTATTATTCTACGCGTTAACTCGCATACATTTACTGCATGCGTGGCGGCACATCGGAGCCAACAGACGGGGCAAAACATATCATACACAAACTAGACAGTAGTTAAATGTAACCATTGTTGCAATGTTTTACCGTTGTATTTTATGTGTCTTGTAAACCCATGAGGGTTGGGACACTCAAATAAATAAATAAAATCAATTAGTGGTTGTGCATAAATGAAAACTGCAGTTTCAAAAATACACCTTATGAGGCTCATAGAACACAAATGAACCAATTTCAAAATGAAAAATGATTGTACTACAAAAATCTTGGATTAGAACTGCAGTGGATGGATGTTATACAATATTGCGTCGATGTTTCCCTGGAAGGTGGAGCTTGTAAAATGAGGGAACCGTGTGCTGGCTGCTATATGCTGGCTGGGGTCTATTTCACTGAGTTGCGTCATCCACACGAGAACGATGTGGGGGTGAACGGCACTGCGAGCAGCCTGCATGTACACGTGTAAAGCATGTGAACTGTGGCACATGGCACCCGGCTCAGGTCAGAGGCACACTGCTGTGACCTCGCCGACCTCACACAGGGCAGCAAATGGGAGTCCCACTGTCACCTAGCGGGCAGCGCAAAGCCGTGCACCCACCGCTAATGCAGGCTGTCGCCCTTACACTCCTGCTGCTGGGACCAGATGGAGCTGGTGACACCAGTGAGAGCAGTACACACACACACTGTCACCACCAACTCCTTTCAACAAACAAACACCATTCAGTGCCCTGATTTCAAAGAAATGCCCAGAAGAGAAGTGCGAACATGACACAAAAATCTGCGGTGTCGTCGGTGCCATCGTGCATGCTGTGGCTCAGTGCACACACTGAAGAAAAACGCCAACATCTGCACTGATAGAACAACATCAACACAGGAAATGTGACACAAATGCTCCTCGAAGTTTCCCCCCTGATCCTACGACCCTGTACAGTACCTTCACCACAATGTGCATGTTATAATGTCATATAATATTTCAGGAGGATCACCGCACTCACGACTGGAAGACGCCAAGGTGCCAGAAGGCCAAAGACTGAGCATATCAAAATCAGAAGAAAGGTTCTGCACACTTGGCACAAAGTTCTTTGCCCCGATGAAGGTCTTATAGACCGAAAGCTTGGTACACATTAGTAAAGATTTTTGCATGGATCCAAGTGTCCAAGTGTTCTTTTGATTTTGATAATGTCATATAATGCCTTACTGAAGCTGATCAAGATCATCCTATAGAACAGCAGTCCCCAACCTTTTCCAACTCGGGGGCCAACTTGAAAATCTCAAAACTTTCCGCGGCCGACCTCCGACCCCATAAAAATCTCAGGGCACTTTTTATTTTCCAGTCACTAACACAGCATCTGAAACATGTTCCATTGTCAGTGTTACAGTTTTCAAAGAGCTGTCCATCAGCAAGGTATTTTTTTTAAGAATTTGTTTAATGTAAAAAAAAAAAAAAGATTACAGTGTGATTTGTGGCTCACTTGCAATACGCTGTGATGCACAGGTTGGGAATCACTGCTATAGAATGCATCTGCCAGTCGCCCACAGGCTCTGCACGAAGAGCGGAGAGCCTAAGCCCAGAGCAGTGGTCCCAGGGGTGCAGCAGACCCTTCAGGGTAGCAGCTTCATTCAAAATGACCTCTGTCTCCGCTCCCCAGAATGTCTGGAACATCAAGTACGCCTTCACCGCTGATAGGCCAAACTCTCCAGTCGCATTCAGGCACCCATGTACCTTCAAAGAAGATACCAACACCTCCAGGGCTTGACACTGACTGGCGATGCACTGGAAAACTATTTATCGTGAACTTTTTGTCAGATCTATCTGATTTCGCCGACTGCTCCACTCAGACTTGGTCCCTCTGGAGAGCCAACAGCAAAGATCCTGCTTCGCTGGACATTCCAGGTAGTGATTATTGATCTCCTCACTTACCTCAAACCCACAAAACTAAATGCTCTTCACCACTGAGTCTTTGTCCTGGATGGCAGCAAATACATGTTCAGAAACATATATGAGGAAGGCTCACCTCTTCTCCATGAATGACCTGTCCTACTGGTTACATAACTTACACAAAGCATAAAGAAACTCTACATTTATTTCTCCCAATCTTCTTCACTGAGATTTATTGGCATCAAATCCTCGTATTGCATGTCTTTGTATGTGGCTTGAGGTTTCACAAGTGTTGAAGCTCTAATATACATAATTCGAATAATAAATGAACTTGATCATAGATTTGGCAATATACCTTAATTACCAGATTAACTGGGCCATCAAGAAGAGTTAAGATATCTCAGTCAGTGAGATCATCGTTTATCTTTCTTGATCATTCTTTATTCTTGATTTATCTTTCTTACTTTTCCTTTGTTACCGAGATAGAGCCCTGTATTCTGACCTGAGCCCAAGTTTCACATCGCTAAGGCCCGTTTTTAATAGCTTATGACATAATATCATAGGCATACCAATCAAATAAACGACTAATTTAAGACTACTTATTTTATTTAAGGGGCGGGCCTCAAGCCCAGAATTCTGACAGGCCGTCAGGCTCATCTCGGGTTCGGGCCTGAACATGTAGGCCCCGGGCTAGCCTAGGGCCTAGAGTTGAGGCCCGTGCAGCCACAGGGCTCTATAGCGAGATGCACACTCCCTAGTAGTTTATGAGCAGATTGTGGGCACACATGCAAACAAGAGCATCATATAGTTAAGGAACCAAGATTTTGCTGAAACATGGCAAAATTGCTTTCTAAGCGGTTTTAAACCACTTACTCGAAAACACCAGATCAAAACTGGATTCCTATTGCATCAGCACATTTTCCTTCTACCAACCTTTGGGAAGGAGGGGAGGTTGAAGGACTCCACGTTTCTGCGGGGCAACTTTGTGCTGTGGGGGTGCGGCGGGGGAGGGGCGGGGTGCGAGGGCGGGGCGTGGCGCGGAGGCGGGGCCGGCGCCTCCCCCATGTCCGTGCCGCTGTCCCTCTTCTGCGGGGCCTTGTCGGCCTTCCTCAGCTTCCGGACGCAGGCGTACTCGGCCGCCTCCTGGGGATGCGGGGGAGACATGACCTCGGGCTCGGGAAGCCCCCCGTCCACGCCGTCGCCGTCGGGGTCCGGGGGGGCCGGCGTGTTGGCGGGCACGGCCGGGGGCGCCGGCGTGTCCGTCTGCCCTGCCCGGCCCACCATGGCGTAGAGGGCGTCGTCGGTGCGGTGGGCGGTGGAAGAGCGCCGGCCCACCTCCGAGTACGTGTGCTCCCCATCCTCTCCAGAGGGAATCTGGGGAAGCTGCCTGCCTTGAGAGTGAAGGTCAGAGTTAGACCGGCGGCTGGACTTCTTCTTAAGATGCCTCTCTTAGATGCCCCTCAGGCACATAGAGTACAGCCTGATACTGCTGTCTATACCAGTGGTTCTCAAATGGGGGTCCGGGGACCCCCAGGGGTCCTTGAGGGGGTTCCAGGGGGTCCCCAGCCAAAAGGGGGGGTACTTTATTTTCTCTATAATTCCATTCATAAGTAACACAATGACTATTTCGATCATGGGTCTTATACACTTTCTGTAATAAAACATCTAAAAGCATCAATCTTATTATCATATGCGGGACCGTGGGACAAAATCCTATCAAATGGGGGTCCGTGGTCTAATTGTTGTCAGTTTAGGGGTCCTTCAAGTGAAAAGATTTGAGAACCACTGGTCTATACAGCCAACTTAGGTGAAATCCACCATGAAACAGAATTCACATAAATTATTCTTATGATACTGGACAGCTCAATGAACAGTTTTGCACATGAAGAAATCTCTCCCACGAAAGCAGAGAACCAAGGAGCGAATCTGGGACGTCAATCTGGAAGCTGACAATGAATGAATTTGGTACTGACAGTGTGGGAATATGCATCCAAAATTAGCTTTATTTTCTCCATTGTAATGGAAGCATGACAAGTATAAAGCAGGACATATGCTTATGATTTCATTCAAATCCCCCAGGGTGCTGTCTGTTGTCACACATTCACTTCCCAATTCATTGCCAGTGATGGAGCTCCAGGATTTCTCTTGGCTCTCTTATGTTGTCTTTGGGAGACAGTCGCATGTTGTTCACTGATCAAGATTGAACAGTCCAGTGGAATAAGAACAGCTTGTATATGTAATGTCAATTCTGTTCTAGGGTAAATGCACCTTATAATATCTCCTCAAACCTTATTATATAAATGCTGTGATTGATTTAGGGGTTGATCTAGTAACAAGGGCAGGGTGTGATGACACCTTAGTTATGGAGTACAGTTCTAATGTACATTATTGCCATGACAGTATATACTATAACAGTATATACTAGGGGTGTCACAATATATCGTCCCACGAAATTTCGCGATAGTAAAACGTCACGATATGTATCGTTGAGATGAAATCTCATATCGTGAAAAAAAAAAAAAAATTTTTTTTTTTTTTTTTTTTCTTTCAAAAGTAGACAAAGAAACGTCTTTGTTTGTTGAAGTTCAATGTGTGGAAAGTAGTTCAGTTGAACAAGTCTCTGAAGAGACACATGAGAAGTTATACAGGAGAGAAACCATTCAATTGAGTTTCTGGCAAAACTGTTTACTTGACAGGAAAAACTGAAGATGCATAAAAAATAGACTAAGAAAAGTCTTGTTGTTTGAGTTTGAAGAAAAACTGAAGATGCATAATGAGAATTTATACTGCTGAGAAACCTTTTAGTTCAAAGTAAATCTAAGTGACGGTGTAACTCATTCTATTTCAAGATAAGCCTTATCTCCAATCTCATGTTTTTTCTAGTTGTTATTGTAATAACAATTTCCCACAACAGCATGTTTTGTATTTGTGCATTTCAAATAAAATACTACTTTTCCAGTCATATATTGTCATTATTCAAGTTTAAAAAAATATTGTTAAAATCGTATCGTATCGTATCGTTATCGTGAACCCAGTATCGTGATACGTATCGTATCGTGAACTGAGTGTATCGTGACACCCCTAGTATATACTATATGACAGTATATACTATGACAGTATATACTATATGACAGTATATATACTTCGTATCGTCAGGACTTGTATGTGAAGGATGCACTCACTCACTTTTGCCATTGCAGTTCATCTTGTTCATCTCAGTGTCCGATTTACTGATGGACCGCAGCTTGGACTGCCTGAGTATACCCTGATGAGACACACACGCACGCATGCACGCACACACACACACGCACACGCACACGCACACGCACACACACACACACGGCCAGTTTAAACACTAATTAACACTGACGAGGTGTTCTCTGAATAAAACAGGTCCCTCCTGAATTCAGGTGTTGTTGCAACACAAACACAGCCATCGTGCGTAGAGGAGTGTGTTGCCTGATGCCTACCATGTCCATAAGACGGTGTTTTCCACCCTCGCCGGAGACATTGTGTGTCTTCCCCTTCCTAAGGTGAACACAATTAACACTGGTTAAAGTGATGCATTTCTCTGTGTGTGTGTGTGTGTGCGTGTGTGTGTGTGTGGGGGGGGGGGGTCATTTGAATGAGTCATTGTCTGTTCTTTTCTTTTTTGCAAATTCCCCCACGAGTGCTTTTACCTCCACACTACCCAGACGCCGCGAGCCACTGTCCACGTGTGTTTCATCTTTCGTCATGCGTGTGCGTATGCGTGTGAGCGTGCATGTTTGTATGTATGTGTACTAATGTGTATCTTGCATCCATGCATACTTGTAGGTGTGTGTGTGTGTGTGTGTGTGTGTGTGCGCGTGCGTGCGTGCGTGTGTGTGTGTGTGTGCACAATGGCGATTTTATGTTGGTGCACTGGATGCACGTGCACCCCCTTGTGAAAAGAAAAATCTCCATGTAAACGATTTAAACAAAATCGAATCGAATATAGCCTATAGGCTATATATACATTATTATGTGTCGTAGATATCTATATTTCATTGCATTCAACATTATTCAATGCAATTTCTCGATTCATTGTGTTTCTGAATAAAATAAATCTGTACTTGACCTCTCAACTCAACTCACTCATATTTATTTCATCATCGTAAAGCCGCAGCATAGTGAAGAGGATATTAATGTGATGTGTGTAGTTCTTCATAGATCTACTGGCCTCTTCATTTTGCTCTAGAGTGCACCACATTCATGCATTTTACTTTCAAATGTACAAAACGTCTTTGTCCTGGGGGGGGGGGCACAGCCCCCCCTGGAAACCCCCCAATCGGGGTTCACTTTGGACCATGATGGCCCTGGTTGAAAAGCCTAGAATTGCCTATGTGTGTGTGTGTGTGTGTGTGTGTGTGTGTGTGTGTGTGTGTGTGTGTGTGTGTGTGTGTGTGTGTGTGTGTGTGTGTGTGTGTGTGTGCGTGCACGCACACACGTGCGTGCGTGTGTGTGTGTGTGCGTGCGTGCGTGCTCTCACCTCTGGCAGCCCACACAGAGCACCACGATGAGGATGGTAACCACGAAGGCTGAGGCAGCAGCGATAGCGCCCAGCAGCAGGACCTTGCCGTAGGGAGGAGCCGTGAAGTTCAGCCCGTCCTGCATGGAGGCCATGTGGGAGCGGCCTGGGCGCTCGCTTTGCTCTCACACACACTCACACACACACACACTCACACCCTCGACACACACATGCACGCAACGCAGAGAGGCGCCACAGTCTCGCCGGGGGTCTGCGGCGAGAGGAGACGAAGACACAGAGCGACGCCCGATTACAAAATGATCTAACCTTTACGAGACATTAACGAGATTAACTCGCCTCAGAGGCAGAGGCAGAGGGTATGGTGAGAAGGCCCCAGAAGGAAGGTAGTAGATCTTTAAATTAGGAAAAGTTAATTGAATGAATTCCTGTCCATCACAGACACAATCTGGAGGTGGACAGACACAAAGCTCAACTCATGTGGTTTTATATTTGATTATGTCTCTTTTGGGTATGTCCTCTGGGGTGTGTTTTGGTGACTTCCTGGTGACTTTCTTGTCAATGCATTTTGCATGTGTGCGGCTTTACTCTTGTGGTTTTATATTTGATTATGTTTCCCTTTGGGGTGTATTTTAATGTAAAAAGTCACCTGTGGACAGGTGTTGAAAATGAGCGTTCCGCTATAAACACTTAACACTGTGTATCTGGTTGTTATGTTACATCTCCAATGCTCTGTGATGTCCATATGAAATCAACTTAAACTTAACTTAACCTGGTATCTGTATGTCCACTTTTGATTTAGCTTGCTTAGGGGATTATTGAGCTTTCTCTGGCACACTTACAGAGACTCAATACAGATATATATATGTACATAGAATAATGATGAGCAAGTCATTACAACAACCAAGTGATTTTTAGGTCAACACATCACTCTACAGATTCAGGACCTCTGAACCCCAGCAAAGGGAAAAACACACACATGTTCATGAGAAAATAGTGCTGATGTCAGATAGCTACTATTATTCAAATCGGGGGGAAATATGATTTCGCCAATGTTTTAACCATTCCCGCAAAAAAAAAAAAAAAAAAGCATAAATATTTAGAGGGAAGAATGACTCACAGCAAAGCTGAATATGCCGGCAGACCGAGGATCCTGAAACACTGGAGGAGGCAATGATCATTATTGTGAAGCCAGAAAGAACATAAGAGGAACATCTTCCTTTCACTTCTTGTCTACCTCTCGCGGCTTGCCGGAGAATCCCACGTTTGGCAGCAGGTGTGATGTGTTTCAAAATGAACAGTAAAAGCACAGAGTCCTCACAGAAAGACCAAAACCAACAAACCCAATTCTGATCTCTGTCAAATCACGCCATGTCCACAGTAAGAATGTGTTTGGCGGCCTGCTATTTGTTCCATTGTGTCCAGCAGCAAAGCATGAAGGAATGACAGAATCCAGCAACCAGACGTGGGCTAGAACTGAAATTCTGCACAGATAATGATTCAATACCAGTTTATTTCTGTTGTTATGGTGGCACTTTTAAAATGCCTTTCAACTATTCGTTCCATTTCTAACCCCGCAGACGTTCTCCCAAACCATAAAGTCCAGGATGGATCTTGTTCCACTGAGATCAAGTCTTCGCTGTTAGGTTTGTGTACCTGCATCATGAGCAGATGACTAATGTAACCTACTTTAGAAGGACAGAAACATACAAACTGTGCTTTCCCTCCAGACCAAACACACCATAGAGACAGTCGGCATGTGTGGGAACGCCCACAAAATGTTATACGGCTGGCGTGGTGCGAGTGGGGTAAAACCGCCCATATATCTCAATGGGCTGACTCACCAAAGGTCGGTGCTGCAGCTCTAAACGACAGGTTTGGGGATTCTAGAGCAGAACACAAGACGTCTGCTCAGATGTGCGTTTACTGCGGTGGTTAAGTCCCCGATCGTGTCTGCCTGGGCTGGGCTAGCAGCTAAATTCTAACTTTGCTGAATGGATAGAACGGGGGATTTACCCCCACCCTGACCAACCCCCCGGCCGGGCTGAGCCAGCTAACCCAGCATCTATGACGAGACATCGCCTCAACCTATACCAAATCCAAACACACCCTACCCAAACAGACCCTACCCAATCCAAACACACCCTACCCAATCCAAACGCACCTTACCCAATCCAAACGCACCCTACCCAATCCAAACACACCCTACCCAATCCAAACGCACCCTACCCAATCCAAACGCACCCTACCAAATCCAAACACACCCTACCCAATCCAAACACACCCTACCCAATCCAAACGCACCTTACCCAATCCAAACGCACCCTACCCAATCCAAACACACCTTACCCAATACACACCCTACCCAATCCAAACACACCCTACCCAATCCAAACGCACCCTACCCAATCCAAACACACCCTACCCAATCCAAACGCACCCTACCCAATCCAAACACACCCTACCCAATCCAAACACACCCTACCCAATCCAAACGCACCTTACCAAATCCAAACGCACCCTACCCAATCCAAACACACCCTACCCAATCCAAAGTGCCTTACCCCCTGATGTCACTCTTGTCTCATCTCTGGAAGTTAGCAGAACTCTTGGCTCCCTCAAGGCTGCTGGTGAACCAGGAAGCAGCTGGTGAACCAGGAAGCAGCTCACTATTGAGCTTCTCTGAGGCCAATATGTCAATTTGGGACATTCTGCCATGGGTGGCATTAGATCTCATTAGCATATTGTGCTGAGTCCAAATGGATGAAGCAGCTCCACTAAGTTAGCGTCAGTACTGCGTCAGTACTGCGTCAGTACTGCGCTGTGGCAGATCTACCAGGCACAGTTTGACACTGGGATTCTTCTGGGAGATGTTCTCAATGTTCTTCAAGTACAGGACGCCCTGCCTGGAGAGCAGAAAACAAACATAAACCGTGCTGATCCGTGGATTCAAATGAACCCCACAGTGATTCATAATTCATATGATCTATTAATAACTCATATTTTTTTGCAACAGTGGATATTTATGCATAATAATATTATTCTTCATATAAATCTGCATGTTTTGAAAAAAGGACCACATCTCGTTGTACTCTGAGAAGAACAGAAAGCAAAGGACTTGATTGCGAACCTGTTCTGAACACAACCGGCTCATCAAGAAAGCAGCGCGTCGCTTCAACCAGAATACTTCCTGAATCATCTGGGGATATATTACTCTGCATATAAAACAACAACACTGGCGTCTTATGAGGCGACACTCATTTACTTCACGGTTGTGTGACAATGTCAGTATAATTATACCGGCGCTGATTTGACAACAGGGCGGAGGCGGGGAGATGGAGATGAGCGAGAAGAAAGAGGGAAGGTGTAGGTATATGGAGGGAAAGAAAGGGGAGAGGGAGAGAGAGATGGAGAGATGGAGAGGGAGAGGGAATGGGGGACATGTGTGGGAGTCATGTGACAGGTGTTTGAAGAAGCTGAAAGCTGATGATGAGAAGAGGCTGTCACATTTTCCCAAACAGATTTTCCCGGGCCAGCCTTCCTCCCTCCCTCCCTCCCTCCCCGTCTCAGTCCGTCCACGGCTCCCCACCCATTCTTCTCTCGCTGTCTCTCCCCCTCTGTCTCCCCCTGCGGTGTTCAGCCAGAGTGACGCCTCAGCAGCACTGCAGTGTAAGAGCTCTGGCCCTAGAGCTGTGCCTCGTCTGAGCCAACCAATTGGACGTTAGCGCTTGGAGCAGAGCGAGAAATGGCCCCTCTCTCCACCAGCGGGCAGCGGCGGCGGCAGCTTTTCTGCTCAACAAAACAGCCCTGCTCCAGAGCCACAGAGAGAGAAGCCCTCGCCTCGCCTGCCCTGTGGCACTCTGTACACACACGCTGCCTCTCATACCTGCCCCCCGCTCTAGATCTGCCAGTACAGGTGTTG
>NW_028151567.1:0-22500 GCF_964638095.1 Poromitra crassiceps | reverse complement strand
TATATCCCCCGGGTGAATACAGGGCAGCCTTCACCACCAACAGCCGTCCGGTCCGTCTAAAGCTTATCAAGCTGCATCTGTATTACAGGCACACATATGGATGATCCCCCCCCCCCCCCCTCCCAGCCTGTCAGATAGCCACGGGCAGGCAGGCACCGAGCATTGCGTTATACTAAGCATCCCCATACTCACTCAGCTCAGAGATTTGGGGAGGCGCAGCATCTCGCCTGCCTGGTCGCTTGCTTTGATGTCTGCTTCCACTCGGGCCAGGCGCTCTCCTCCGCAAGCATAATCAATCAAAGACGATAACTTGGCTTTCTCGGGCTCCACAAGACAAGAATGCAGCATATTGCATGTGGCAGCATCCTTTTGACGCCCGCCGCTGCCGACCCCCAGCGCGCCCTATATCCGCGCTCCTCCGTTTTCCCCCCCAGCCGAAAAGGGCGAGTGTTTGCTACTGTATATCTCCGGTAATTATCTCCGATTGTCAGGTTCCCCTCCACAGTTCCTCAAGCCCCCTCATCTTCTCTACACTCGCATCCCCTCGATCGTCGGCTCCTCGGCTATGCGATGCTTCCATGTGACACACAGGCAGAGCTGGAGAGACCCCCCCAATTACGAGTTTGTCTTTTGATTCTAGCGCCATCCCTCGGAAGGATCGAGAAGTGCTCCAGTCCAGCCTATGAATGGACGTGGTGGGCGGCTCGTGTAAAGAAAGATGCAAACGCTGTGGTTAATTCCAGAGGCATGACAGGGCTATTTATAATCTTTGGTACAATTTGAATGGAAATCAAAAGAACGCAGGGAATGCAACTAAGACTCAAAGTGACAGTTAGGTTCACAGCCATTTTCAGGTGGCATAAAGGCTAAATCACTCTTTCAGCAGCAGAACATGTCTTCCGTATTTAAATGCATCATGTAATTCTGCAACAAATCACACCTAATTCTGATTGATTCTGATCAGAGCTATACAAATAGGCCTACAACCACCACATGAGAAAGGATCACACTACAACACAATGAATGTCAGTCAGTGAGGGTTAACTTCACTAGGTGTGTATGGGAGAGCCGGAACAGCAGGCCCCCGGGGGTCAGAGGATGGAAAAGTCAGAACACCCAGTCAAGTTCTCAGTCAGTCAGTCAGTCACTCATGGACATTTAAGAATAGGAGTCAGGATTCGAGCGGTGTGTGTGTGTGTGTGTGTGTGTGTGTGTGTGTGGGGGGGGGGGGGGTATGTTGATATGGGTGGTGATTGGTCATTAAAAATTCCAAAGCAACCAATCAGAGAAGTGAGCTTGTGACCGGAAGGTCGACGGTTCAATCCCCGGGACCGGCAGGATAAATCTGGGTGGGGAAAGTGAAAAAGGCAGCGCTTGCCCCTCCCTCATTACCACCACTGAGGTGCCCTTGAGCAAGGCCCTTAACCCCCAACTGCTCCAGTGGAGCTGCTCAGTGTGGCCAGCAGATCAGACTGTGGTTGTACTGGTCAGCTTCCAGGTGTGAATGTGTGTGTGAATGTGAACAGGGCACTCCTGAAAAAGAGAGCATTGCTCTCAGTGAGACTCCCCTGTATAAATAAAAAAGGTTATCTATTCTAGAACATAACCACAGCACAGACAAGGGCTTTAACTGCTGAAGGAGACTAGTGTGATATCATGAATCCTGCTTGTTGAAAATGTCCTTTTCAGTGAGCTCAGAGAAACGTTCCACTTTCAGCAGATGATTATGAAAACAGCCTTCTAGTGTCAAACTCTGCACAGACATCATTCTGCACAGTGAAGCTCAAACGGTGGCACAGTGGTATCGCTGTCGCCTCACAGCTAGAAGGTCCTGGGTTCAATTCCCACCTGGGACGCTGTGAGCGCTGAAGGAGTGCGTGCCCGGCGTACGCATGTCCTCAAGTGCCCTCGGTTTCGTCAAAAGGGCCCTTCTGTGTGGAGCCTGCATGTTCTCCCCGTGCCCCCTGGGGGTTTCCTTCATATAGGAACCCCTCACCAAAACATGCAATATCCTGGTCGCTGAAGTGGTGCCTCCTCTGGTCGTTCGGGGTGCCTGTTCAGAGGGAGGGGAACTCGTTGGAATAGCGTGATCCTCCCACGTGCTATGTCCTACCGGTTCCCTGTCAGGTGAAAAGAAGTGGCTGGCTACTGCCCATGTCTCGGAGGAAGCATGGAGCCAATTTCGGCTCTCCCCAGATCGTCAGAGGGTGGAGCAGCAGGAAAAATATGAATTAAACCAACTGAAGGAACAAGAAGAAAAACTTTTTTTGACTTTAGGGGTCTTATTAACAATGTGCTTATATATGATTATGTTATTGAAGGTGTAATTAAGCTTTAAGGTTAATGGTTATTTTTGTACATCTCTAGTTTAAGCCCAAATGCTGTAGTAGCCTACTGTATGAAGGCAGGACAGCAGTAAATATATAGGTGGTGGGCATATAGCCTGTTCTCACCTCACTACCCTCATACACCTTTAAGGCCTTTACCTCTACCTCCACTACCTCCTACTGGTGTCTTTAGGGCATTGTAGAGGGCCAACCCCTTATCAGGCTGTAGGAGACGGTGTAGCTATATGAGGGGCAATTAGTGCCACAGAGTCACACAGACACCCACCACAACACATGCATGCATAGAGAGACCGAGGAATGAGTCCGGAAAACATCGATGCTAACACTTCCGGGTTCTTCACTGTTTTTCGCCTATGGGATTTTTGAATGGGTTTTTGGCGCGATGCTTCAAATACATGGTCTCTGGGCAACGCAAGCTTATTCAAACGCGAACCAGTGTTCAGCAGGATCATCTTCACACATGAGGACCATTTTTATGAGTTTTTAAGCTTTTACGTGCCGTTAATAGGGCGGCTAGCTAGCAAATGGTACTACACTGTTGAGTCGACGGGGATATTATACGTCAATAACGTCATCACTTCAAAGTCATCACCTGGTTCAGCCCGGGGTAATCAGTGCACAGCAGCGCACACATCAACAACACTCCAGGTTGAGTGGTGACGTGACGGGGAAGCCTATGTGACTCTAGCCCTTTTCCCACATGCGTACCGGAAAATTACCTGTAAGTCAATATCGGACATTTCCCTTCACACTTCGGCTCGCGCATGTGGGAATCTATCAGCGAATTTTCCTGTATGTTGGGGGGGGCGGGGGGAGGGGGGAGCTTATTTGGGGCGTCGGCAAAACTCAAAATAAGTTCGCTTGTCAGTTGTCACACAATAAATCACACTCGTTTGACTTAAGAGCAGCGTCAAGCCGCCAGCGTAATCAACACAGCCGATTTCCCCCTCCCCTCTCTGCTCGAGAGCAGCAGCCACGGACAGACACAGCGAATGACACAGCAAATGCACAAGCGAAATGTGGAAGTAGTTTGCTTTGATGTGCGCGAATGATTAGTTGATGCACTTTGAAGAAGTTGGGATCCGTGTCTGAGAGAAATAGTTGCTGGTTCGATGTTTATCCGTTCACCTGCGTCGCGTTGAAGCACTTTTTACAGACTGGCTTTGTTTGATGTGTCCGGGGTTGCCTTCGGAAATCAGCAAGCTGACATACTGCTCTATTAGGCTATCACAAGATCATTTCGCCAGTTTGCTTTAATGTGCGCGAATGATTAGATTATGCCCGCTGGAACATTAAGCAACGTGTGTAGGCTACTCCTCGCCCATGATTGAAGGACCGCTGTCACGGAAAATGACTGGAACCGTTTCCACTTGCGTCTCCTTAAAGGAACACTCCGCCCATTTTCAACCAGCTTTGTATCATTAGAACATCAGTAGTATATCAGAAAACTGTAAACTTTTTTGAAGTCTGTCATTTAATTTGACAGTTATTGAGTGTTAAAGTGTGGACCAGTGACATCACTGGTCCACACTAACTCAAATTAATAACTCATTAACTCAAATCAACTCTCAATAACTGTCAAACTATTCATCATTCATCTAGTTTGACAGTTATTGAGAGTTGATTTGAGTTAATGAGTTATTAATTTGAGTTAGTGTGGACCAGTGATGTCACTGGTCCACACTTTAACACTCAATAACTGTCAAATTAAATGACAGACTTCAAAAAAGTTTACAGTTTTCTGATATACTACTGATGTTCTAATGATACAAAGCTGGTTGAAAATGGGCAGAGTGTTCCTTTAAGAGCATACCGCTCTTCTGACTGGGTCGAAACTGGTGAAATGTCGGGGACGACGGGGTCGCGCTTATACCGGCACGGCGCCTTTCTCACATGCAGGCATTAGACCACGTTCCGGTCATTTTGCGGTACAAAGCGCATGTGGGAAAAGGGCTAATGTGTGTAGTTCTGGATTAGCTTAGCTCAAGCTTTTTACTTCTAGGGCTCGCATTTACGCTTCAAAACTCATGAAAGTGGTCCTCATGTGTGAAGATTATCCCGCTGAACACTGGTTCGCATTTGATTACGCTTGCGTTGCCCACAGACCTTATTTGAAGCATCGCGCCAAAAACCCATTCAAAAATCCCATAGGCAGAAACAGTGAAGAACCCGGAAGTCCGGGACTTCCGCGTTCCCTGGGGCTCTCTATGGCAGCCACACACACACACACACACACACACACACACACACACACACACACACACACACACACACACACACACTATGCTGACAGTGGCTGGTGAAATACAGTCGATGCTTGAAATAATACGTTGAATTAATTGTTTTCTGGTCAATCCATTCAAAATTCAAAACACTCTGTGGAGCAGGGAGAACGCATTTAGTGCTCTAACATAAGAGTCCATAAGATTGTATTATGTCTGAGATTAAGCTATATGTTGCCGGCTGTATGGATAAGAAAGAAACATCACTGTTGCTATCAAGTAATCAAGTTGTTCGTTCACTTTTTCTTTTTCAATATCAAACTTAAATGTTTTGGTTGCACCTGTGTTACTTCCTGCCTTTGAGACACAAAACGCCTGCTGTGAAAAAGCTGTCGAAATTTGATAGTACTGTAGCTGACCTAAGCACACAAGATTTAGTTATGTAGCTGGGTAAATTTTGATGTGGAAAAAACGAATTTAGATTTTTGTGTTTTTTTTTGTGTTTTTTTTTTGCATAGACCAGGGATGTGATCTAAAATAGTTAAAAAATAACTTTTCATTTCAGCTAGACTTTAAGGTTTATCTAGCCTACCTCCTGCTTCTTTGTGGCATTAACCGCCCCTCATAGTGTAGCCTCTGTTACCATACCCTCCCCCTCCTCCGCAGTAACACAGGCATACGTGTTTTTCCTTCATTCAAAGTGCGCGGTGCGTCCCCACACGTTTGGCAATGGAACTAAGCTTCGCAGGTTTCGCCATAGTGTTTTAAATCCAGTCACCTTGTTGTGATTCAACATCATCGGACTCAGTTGGACCAGAGAGAAAAAGATGGGTTGCTGCTCGGGACGCTGCATGCTGATCTTCCTATGCGCTCTGCAGTTGGTGAGATGCTGTCCTCTCATGATGCTCCTCCGACATAAACACATCTGCTCAATAACCTCACCTCGACCCTTTCTTCCCTGATACTTTGTTACAAATTCATGCAATTGCAGACCACTTTTGTTTCAGTTTTTTGGTTTGTTTAAAGGCTATCTTTTGTAATGAATTGTATCCATGCAATTATTTGTTGTTTACCTACAAAGAAAGTTCCTCCATTATTTCCTCTTCTTCCTTCATTATTTCTTATTCCCACATTTTTTCATTTGTGAGAATATATTTTATAGATGAACTTAAAACCTTGAAACTTTAATGAAAACCGCAACATTTTAAAGATCACCAAAAACCATTCTTAAAAATTCCACTATAATAGCCGTTTTGGGGGTTACATTTGATTGTCTTCCATTCACAATAACATTCTTATTTAAGAAAGCTACAGACTGGAAAAAAATGAAAGCGTGTTTATATTAAAACTAGTTAAATGTGTGGGGAGTGCCCCCCCCCCTCCCCATCACTACAACCACCACAATGGCTGCACCACTTTTGTCCTAGCTCTCTCTCTCTTTCCCACCCCCCCCTGCCTTCTGAGTGATAGGGGTGTGCGACCTCAGAGGACAGCACTCATAACACTAGCAGGCCTGCCTTTTTCTCTCCAGCATGCTTTATCCCTCATGGCTCGGTTGCCTTGACAACTCTGATGGTAAAAAAAAAAGAAAAAGAATGGAGCAACACTTTGTGGGAATCATACACTGGGAGGAGATCGCTCTCTAACAAGCCAGGACACGATGTGTCCACCTGGCACAGGCTCCGTTAACAAAGTGAATGTCATGTCATCCATAATTAATCTGAGGTCATCATCGTGCCAGGATTTTCTCTCTGGGGGCCTAAACTCTTCTTCCGTCTCTCCTCCTGTTTACAGATAACTGCACTGGAGAGGCAGGTCTTCGACTTCCTCGGCTACCAGTGGGCTCCGATCCTGATCAACTTCCTCCAGATCATCATGGTTATCCTCGGGCTGTTTGGTACCATCCAGTACAGGCCACACTATGTTATTCTGGTGAGGGAAATGTCTGATTCATTTTTAAGCTGGATGAGAATTGTGTTCATCTTAATTATAATATGAGCACTGAAAGTTGACTGTCACCTTCGAAATGTATGTGTTCACTAAAGAGTTCAGAGAGAAGCACTGTGAAAACAACACGTCTCCCATTATGAAGGAATATATTTCATCCATATTGAATCCTGGATTATGTTTCACTATTATGCTTCTTATTTAACCATTGTTCATTATGAGGCTGTGTTTTTGGTTCCTCAGTACCTGGTCTGGACGTTGGTGTGGGTTGGCTGGAATGTCTTTGTTAGCTGTCTCTACTTGGACCTGGGGGGACTTTCAAAGGTAGGTGTAATGGTCACATAATTGTGTCTGATAATTAGAGACCCACACTGCTACAGCTGCTGACTACTATGTTCACCTCTGTCCATGTCACCAGCTCCTCTCAGAACCCGCCTATAGAATAGCTGACATTATGATACAACTGCTACTTTAGAATGTACACAAAGAAACAATTTACACAAAGAAAATAATGTTTGGTATGAAGTCTAATTAGCGGTTTTTGTCCCATCGCTGTATTTGCTATAAGAATATAATATATAAGGTAAAGGTAAAGTCCCACTGATTGTCACACACCTGAGTGTGCGAAATTTGTTCTCCGCATTTGACCCATCCCCTGGGGGAGTGGTGAGCAGCAGCAGTGCCGTGCTCGGGAATCATATGGTGATTTAACCCCCCAATTCCAACCCTTTGATGCTGAGTGCCAAGCAGGGAGGCAAATGGGTCCCATTTTTATAGTCTTTGGTATGACTCGGCTGGGGATCGAACTCACAACCTCCCAGTCTCAGGGCGGACACTCAAACCACAAGGCCACTGAGCTGGTTATAATATAACCTATATAATATATAATAATAATATATAAGACTAAAATTGGCATTGAGTGATTGATGATGATGATTATCATGATGACGATGATTATTGATGTGGAAAATGTAATAATTGAATCATTCACTTAATTACATACACCCATAACACATACTCACATCTTTAATAGTTCATCTCTAGAGTCTACATATATATCCTTTCAACCTTGTACACCCTAAACTCAGATGTTAAGACGTTTCTATCAATGCTCTGAATGTTCATCATCAGTATGATATGTAATCTCTGTTCTGATACTTACTGTACCATGCCACTGTATCAGCGCAAACTTATCAGTTCTGATGTCAGCCCTGATGTCTGATGTCTGATGTCAGCCCACTGCAACACATAAACAGACAGTTACAATCTCCTTCTCTTCCAAGAACTTTGTTATAGCCTTGAGCTGTAACGTACTTCTTCCCTAATAATAATAATTTTCTTATCGTTGTTATTACTATTTGATTCGTCTGGTAGTAGTAGTATCAGTAGTAGTAGTAGTAGTAGTAGTAGTATAGTGGCCAGTGTAGAAAATTCGAAAAATATTTTGGGGGTAACTGTTGCCCCACTGTCTAACAAAATAGGGGCATTTACAAAATTTTGGGGGCACTTAGGGTTGTCACGGGTCTGCAAAGTTCTTGAAATTGCTTGGATTTAAGAAAAAATAATCAAGGACTTAAAAATGCTTGGATTTATAAAGAGGTCCTTAAAAGTACTTGGATTTAGCCTACCAGAATCTCTGAGTTTGAGCCTTGCGCGCTCTGTCATCTCAAAATTCACCTATGATACCATTTTTATATGTCATCAGTAGTGCTGGACCAAGCTTGATACACTTTCTTCCTATCTACAGTATCACTCTCTACGTAGGCTACAAGTATACAGAGATTTGCTGATCGCTGAGCTGTGATTGGCTGTTGTGCTCTCTCATAGGCGCTCTTAGCTCAAATACTGAAATGTGGCTGGTCGACTACATGTAGGTACCCTGTTTTAATCTCTTTTCTTCCCAGGCTTTATTGCTTGAATGAAAAGTCCTTGACATGTATCATTACAAAACAGTGGCAACTCTGAAGTTGCTAAAGTGTAGTGTGTGTGTGTGTGTGTGTGTGTGTGTGTGTGTGTGTGTGTGTGTGTGTGTGTGTGTGTGTGTGTGTGTGTGTGTGTGTGTGTGTGTGTGTGTGTGTGTGTGTGTGTGTGTGTGTGTGTGTGTGTGTGTGTGTGTGTGTGTGTGTGTGTGTGTGTGTGTGTGTGTGTCTGTGTGAACAACAGCGCTCTTTGTGAGTATGTTCTTCATGACCTTCTTCTGGCAAACAGCTTGCAGGTGCTGAGTGTGTGTTAGAGATGAAAATGGAAATTCAATTAATTGAAAGGAAATAAAATGATCCAAATCTTGGGGGCATTTTTTGCCCCTTGATCACGGTTTTTAGGGGCATTCTGAGATTTCTTGGGGGCATTTTTGCCCTTGCCCCTGGCTAAATTCCTACACTGATAGTAGTAGTAGTTGTACTAGTTGTAGTAGTGGTGGTGGTGGTAGTATTGTCGTAGCAGTAATAATAGCCTAGTAATATTAGAGCAGTAGTTACTAGTAGTCAGTGGGCTCACTGGGCTGAGGCATTGATATGTACCATGTTTATGCTACGTTAACATACATGGTACATGTGCCACGGTACCTTTATTGCGTGTCATCTTTCAATCTACTTCATACATACAGTCTGAGTCTAACAAAGCAGAATCTTAAACTGAATCTGAATCTGAAACTGAATGGTTACCTTCACCAGTGAGCCGTTTTGTGCCTGCAGGACAGTGACATCCTCTGCCTGGGCGTGTCATCGCACCGCTCCTGGTGGAAGGACAACGGGCCGGGATGTGAGCGCAAGAGCCTCCCCTCCACTGGGTGGCAGAGCCAGGAAAACCCTGAGCTGATCACTGTGCTGAGCTGCTGGCTGGAATACCAATATATAGAAGTCCTGCACTGCATCGTGCAGCTGCTGGTATCAGTGAGTACACTCTCAAACACACCGCTACCTAGCAGATATCCTCAATAACAAATGAATTATTTCATGCAGTCGCTTTCAAGAAAATGTTTCCAAGGTATGTAGGCTGACATTGCCAGACCAATTCGCAAATGCGAATGAGTCTGGAAGCTCTCAGTTTCATTTTGTTATTTGTTGTCAACAGGCGCAGAACAGAATGCCTCTGGACGCAATTGGATGGGACTTAGGTTTAGACATGGGGTCGCTAAGTTTAAAGTTAGGTTACGGTCAAGGCTGGCGTAAAGTCACACACACATAAAGTCATGAAAATGTGATGATATGACCCCGTTTTCAGGTCTGGTGGATATCTGTCTGAACGGGAGGCAAATTTACCAATCCTATGGCGAAGGCATGGTCCGCCCTACTCTGCCTCTGATTGGGTTGGCTTTATGCATGAGGAGGTCTGGTTTAGTTCGCGAATGGAAGGGGGGCCAGACACATCTGCCAGAGCAAATAAAACATGAGCTTGCAGATTCATTAGGTTCCCAGGCTACAAAGTATCCCTTTTAATGAATGATTTACTTTAAAAAATAAAACGAATAAAGAATCAACATTTCAGTGAATGTGATGCAAATTTTTGTGCTGATTTTCGCAGCTCTTGGGATTTGTTTATGCCTGCTACGTAGTCAGTACTTACTCAGACGAGGAAGACAGCTGTAAGTATATTTCTTTACAACTTTACGGTATTTAACAGTTACTCACATCAAAAGACACACACACACACACACACACACACACACACACACACACTTACTCTCACACACACACACACACACACACACACACACACACACACACACACACACACATACATACATACATACATACAGGGTGTGTGTGTGTTGTCATTATAACACATTATGTTTTATCTGTTTTGTAATCATTTGCATAATCCATTCATCATGATGTGTTAATAACTGCATGGTATGAGACAATTATGCTTATGCACTAGCCTACCTCTGTATCCCATTGAAATGCTTTATACAGTTAGGTCCATAATTTGGACATAGGACACAATCTTCATCATTTTGACTCTGTACACCACCACAATGGACTTGAAATGAAACACTGCTTTAACTGTGCTTTAAATGTGCTTTAACTGCAGACTTCCGGCTTTAATTTGGGGGTATTTACATCCAAATCAGTTGAACGGTGTAGGGATTACATTACATTTTAAGGGACCAAAATTACATTTTAAGGGACCAAAATAATTGGACCAACTAACATAATCATGCAATCGTCCAATGGGTTCTGAAGCATTTGACTGAATATAAGCAGATAATATTATCCGAAACACTTCAGAATTTATTCTGCTGCTGTTGTCAGCAGTTGCATCATGCCCAGCCATACATGCCCACGCGTGGGCATGTATGGCTGTTCATAGAACTGATTCCCTTACATTATTGATGATGTGACTACTGACAACAGCAGCAGGATGAATTATTTTTGGACAATATTATCTGCTCATATTTAGTCAAATGCTTCAGAACCCATTCGACAATTGGATGATTATGTTTGGACCTCACCTAACTGGACCTAACTGTATATACTGTATAAAAAACATATCACAGTCCACTTCCCTGGCTGATTCCAGCTCCGCTCAGGTCTGCTCCATCAGTAGCTAACGAATGGAGCTCTCCATGGTGCTGAACCTGTGTGCACTCATTTTGGCCACTAATTAGCCGTGTTTTGGCATTTAGTCTGCCCTAATTACCGAATTCAAAAATCTGGCCCGGTCACCATCTGCTTGGGACCCCTGCCAATGCTATCATGCTGACGACGGTGTCCGAGTAAATGGAAACGGAGACACATGTGGAGATACATACATAGGTGTGCCCTTTTATGATAAGAGTTAGTTTCCTTTCTTTGTCATCTGCTTTTATGTAATTCTTTTGTTTGTATGTTTTTCTTTTTTTCCCATTCTTCACCTATTTCAGATCATTTCATCTGTGAATTTCATCACCCATCCAAACCCTCTCAGTTGTTCTTCTAGGGTATGTAACAGGCATGCCTACCCTTCCCTCTTGCTTCACCCATTCTCTCTATGGCAAGTTTGCTCAAAATGTCTATGCAATATATTTATATGTTTTTCCCCCAATTTTTTCCCCTCTAGATTATAAGTAATTAGCCACAAAAATACTGACTGAGAAAGATGGAGAAGTAACAGGGTGGCGGAAGCAGATGAAACACCTCAGAAGATGGTGTTCATGAAAACAGAAATATTTTTAGCCTGTGTTGTCAATGAAACACATTTTAAGCCCTAAGCATCTATTACACCAGCCAAACCTCACTGTGCTGTACATACTGTCATAAGTCACTATGTGTCCTGTCCTCAAGGAGAGACTTTTTATCACTGATATATGATTAATCCTCATTACATAAACACTGTATAAAAAAGTGTACTTAATATTTTTGAGAGAGTGAGTGAGTGAGTGAGTGAGTGTGTGTGTGTGTGTGTGTGTGTGAGTGTGTGTGTGTGTGTGTGTGTGTGTGTGTGTGTGTGTGTGTGTGTGTGTGTGTGTGTGTGTGTGTGTGTGTGTGTGTGTGTGTGTGTGTGTGTGTGTGTGTGTGTGTGTGTGTGTGTGTGTGTGTGTGTGAGTGAGTGAGAGAGAGAGAGTGAGGGAGAGTTACAGCTATAAATTAACCTTTTAGCACTCAGAAGTAAATAGAAGAAGAATAGAATAGAAGTAACACTATCGGAAAGAAAAGTTAGTTGAAATTGTCGGTAAAGAAATTATTCTTTCTGATGTCTTGTAAAATGTTTAAATTATTCATGCCTGTTGTTAGGTGACCATTCACAGTTGTGTACGATGCAATTCAATGAAATAAAATGTATACAATACAGCCCAACCATGCAGTGTTGCTGAGCATTTCATTATGAGAAAGACTATAGGGAAAACAGCTTAATCTATAACCAACACTTTCTGCTCCAGTTGTATCCCAGACATTGATAAATCAGTTTTCCTGATTATTGTTGTTGTTGTTTTTTTTATAGAGAACACAAAAATACACACACACAAAAACACAAATATGCTGTAATAGTCTAACGTTACATAGAGTAAAAGGACCCCTAAATGGAGACAAATTAGACCACATTTTCTCCCAGGGTTCCCCATATGATTCATTGCTTTGCTTTGTTTTATTACAGAAAGTGTATGAAGCCCATGACCAAGTCATTCTGTCATTGTGTTACTTATGGATGGAATTAATTAGTGGAAATAGATTATTCCCCTTTTTTGCTGGGGTCCCCCGAAACCCCTTCAAGGAACCCTGGAGGTCCCGCAGATCGGATCCCACTTTGAGAACCACATAAAAAGTCAGGTGTCACAGGTGTCACAGTTACAGCTTTCTGACTGGATATGATAATAATTATGTAGGCAATAATATTGAGGGTTTTTAATCGTGAAAGCCCACAATAGAAATCTGCGTATTTTGCTCGTGGATGTTTTGCTGCTAGGTAGCCGTGGACGCGTCCCTCTCTGTCTCTACGTCACTTACGTCATTTCCGTCCACTAGACCCCGGATGAAGCTGTGCTGAACAGGGCCACCGAAGGTCCACCGAAGCTGGAGCTGGAAGTGAAGTTAGCGGTGAAAGACTGAAACCCCGCTGGATTAATGCTGACAGGGGACCGCTCGGTGCCACCAGGGCTTCACCTCAGCTGGATCCGAGCCACGACCAGGGAAAGTGTCAGAACCGAGCTGTAGTGCGATCGGACCGGACTGGGGACTGGCGAGCTAGCCGACAGCTGCTGCTAACTGTAGCAAACTAAACGCGTAGCAAGGAAAGAGCTCCGCTAGCTAGCAGATCCAGCAGCACCCGAAGCAAACGTAGTTTTGGTGGCAACACGTCTTGTCGAGGCTTCAGTCTGATATAACACCTGGTTGATGAATGATGTCTGCCGCAAGTATTGACCCTCAGGTAAGCAGCGAGAAGAAACGCGCAACTTCGGCCCCGTATTTTCCCAGGGAAGCGGCTGTTTGTTCAGCCCAAACTGAAAACGATGCGATGCCCCACCACTGCAAGGCTAGCAAACCAGCTAGCTAGCTAGCTAGTTGGCGAACTCGGTGGATAGGTTAGCTAGGAGGAAGCTGCTTTTACAGGATGGCAACCGAGGCCTGGGCCACAGACTGTGGATAGCCTGGCAGACGTTGGCATAGATCTCACACAACAGCCCAGCGTCGTTAGCTTGTCATGTCTCGGTTTGCAACGTTAAATCTCCAACATTAACATTCGTTGTTTTAAAGAGTAGTTGGTTGAAATCGACAAGTCACTTGAAAATGTCAATGTAGAATAATGCGTGATGCTTTGATTATGATGCATATAGCCCATGCAAGTTATCCTTTTTTCTCTCCTCTCATGCATTCCAACTTTCATGTTTACTTCGACTTCCAAGTCATCGAAAGGACAAGATGCTAGTAAAGGTAAGAGAAACAGGTTGTAATTTGATTATGCACTGCACCCATTCAGTAGCCTTATGCATATTCCATGGTGTTCATGTACTTTCCAATAAATCTGTTTAGTATTTATCAGTGATATTATTTCTTAACTGGCATTTTGGGCGAAAATGAGATGTATATTATGCAAAAGCTCTTGAGGAGATCTATTTAGTAGTGCTATATATATATCTTTATTTGTTAATTTATGAGATGATGACAGTATCATTATCAAAATATATTTACAATACAATAGCTGATCAAAGTTAGGTCCTCCCCCCCCCGGTAAAGTTGTCCAAAAACCTACGTTTGCCCCTCTGGCTCCAAGCCCTCAATATTTTCTTTCACGTGCTTTTTCGATTAGCTGTTGTATGGAAGTTTGAGATTAATGCAACATTAATCATACTTTGCTACTCATATGCATGTGTCCATCCATCAGTTCAAAACAATGGATACCTCAAAAGGTTATGGAGCCCTTCTGAAGTTTTTATTTATTCAGTAGACAGAATAATTTGGCACTCTTGTTGCACACTTATTTCTCTCTCTCTCTCTCTCTCTCTCTCTCTCTCTCTCTCTCTCTCTCTCTCTCTCTCTCTCTCTCCATATCCTGTTATTGGTTCAGTCCACATGTCACTGAATAGAGAGCACACAGATTTATAAGGATGCAGTCAGTTCTTATGACACTTGTGGTTGCTTATCTCTGAATGGGGACATCCTATTGTTCTGCATGCATTATGCAACAGTGACTACGTTTACATGCACACATTATTCAGTTTTTTTGCCCATATTCGGAAAATGACAATATTCGGACTAAATTAATAATCCACTTGTGTTATTGCGTCGTCTCATTCACTCGAGTGGACCAGTTCTTCACCTCGCAAACATTTTGGACTTCAGTGGGCGGCACTCTCTCTTTAAATGGCTCTCTTTAAATCAACATGTTTCTCATCTCCTCCCGATCAGAAATGTGGGCTTTTCTTTTCGCATGCCAGAGATGATGGATTATGATTATATCACCTCTTCTAGCGCTTTCTAGCACACATCAGCTGACCTCAAACACAGGCAAGATGCGTCGCAAACTGCGGTAAAAACCCTGATTGAGACGCATATTCTGAATGCGCTGTATACATGATCAAAGAATCCTCCTAAAACCCGAATAATCCTGGAATAACCCACATGTCTTAATCAGAAAATGCTAAATTCGGAAAAAGGCCAAATTCGTGAAAATGCAACTGGAATATGCCGTTATCAAATTCAGAATATTGTAATTTTCTGAATAATAGTGGGATATTGTGTGCATGTAAACATAGTCAGTGTAAACTGCATCGTGATAGAGTTGATACAAGAGCAATCTGTCGTGATGTTATTGCAGCCCGTAGAATTCAGGTACATTAGCGTAATAGGGTTATGGAATTGTGTCAATAAGTTATTTTCTTGTGTGCAGCTTTGATAACGATTTGACCTCGTTACAGCCTTTCCAGTTTCAGTGCAGAATGGTTCCCTCCACCAGAAGGATGCAGTGCATGACAACGACTTCGAGCCCTATCTCACTGGCCAGTCCAATCAGGTGGGTCATCATAGCTCTGTGGTGTCTTTGTAATGGATTATTTTTCATTATTATTATTATTAATCTCTCTATTTAACTCTTGTCTTTTTGATATAAGAGGTGAACTCAGTTGTTTTTGTTTATTTCTTTACTTTCAGAATAACAGCTATCAATCAATGACGGACCCTTACCTGTCCAGCTACTATGCCCCCTCCATTGGATTCCCCTACCCTCTCAGTGAGGCTCCTTGGTCTACAGGAGGCGACCCACCCATTCCCTACCTGACACCCTACGCCCCCCTCAGCAACGGAGACCATCACTTTATGCACGACACGGTGTTTGGACAGCCGGGGGGGCTCGGCAGCAGCATCTACCCTCACAGGTTCAACTTTTTCCCCGAGAACCCCGCCTTCTCAGCCTGGGGCACCAGTGGCTCTCAGGGCCAGCAGACTCAGAGCTCAGCCTATGGGGGCAGCTACAGCTACCCGCCCAGCTCCCTCGGAGGCACGCTGGTCCCCGACGGCCAAACGGGCTTCCACAGTGACACCTTGAGCAAGGCTCCGGGTATGAACAGCCTAGAGCAGGGCATGCTGGGCCTCAAATTAGGTGGGGATCATGTGACAGGAAGTGGTTCGGGTGTGAAGAGTATGGGCTCCGTGATCGGCGGCGGCGGCGGCAATGTAGCCGCCGCCGTGGCCACGGGCAACGGCGGCACGCCAATCGGAATGCCCCCTCCGAAGCCTACATCGTGGGCTGCTATCGCCAGTAAACCTGCCAAGATGCAGCAGCTAAAGACCAAGACCAAGCCTGGCATGCCCATGGGTGGAGGAGGGATGCCCCCGCCGCCTATTAAACACAGCATGGACATCGACACGTGGGACAACAAGGGGACTATGAAGGTGGCCCCTCCTTTGCCCCCCCACCACCACCAGCACCACCAGGCGCAGCAGCTCCACTCTCACGCTCACCTTTCCCACAGTCTCCCCCCTCCCCCCCAGCAGTCCATTCAGTCCGCCCAGTCCCTCGTGCAGCAGATGACCATGGGTCCTCCTCCCCAGTCATACCAGAACCACAACTCTGCCCCGCCGCCCCAGACCCGCTGGGTCGCCCCGCGCAACCGCAACCCGGGCTACGGTGGCTTGGACAGCGGCGGTTCCCCCAACGGCGGGGGCGTCGGAAACGGAGGCGGCGGGGGCGTCCCCCCGGGGCCGGGACTGGAGTCCCACCCCGTGCTGGACAAGCTCCGGGCCGGCCACAGCTACAACCCCAAGGAGTTTGACTGGAACCTGAAGAACGGCCGCGTGTTCATCATCAAGAGCTACTCCGAGGACGACATCCACCGCTCCATCAAGTACTCCATCTGGTGTAGCACGGAGCACGGCAACAAGCGCCTGGACTCGGCCTTCAGAGCGATGAACTCTAAAGGTCCCGTCTACTTGCTGTTCAGCGTCAACGGCAGCGGCCATTTCTGCGGCGTGGCGGAGATGCGCTCGCCCGTGGACTACGGCACCAGCGCCGGCGTTTGGGCACAGGACAAGTGGAAGGGCAAGTTTGATGTGAATTGGTTGTTTGTTAAGGACGTGCCCAATAGCCAACTGCGCCACATCCGCCTGGAGAACAATGACAACAAGCCGGTGACCAACTCGCGCGACACTCAGGAGGTTCCTCTGGAGAAGGCCAAGCAGGTGCTCAAGATCATCGCCACCTACAAACACACCACCTCCATCTTTGACGACTTCTCCCACTACGAGAAGAAGCAGGAGGAGGAGGAGGTGGTGAGAAAGGTAATTATTAAACACAATGATCGCAGAATGAATTGAACTTTATTAAATGAATACAGGATTTTTGTTCAGTTCAGTCTCTACAGTTTGTTTTTACAACATTTCATCATTTTTGAATGTAAATGTTTGTGGTTTTGCTCATGGAAGATTTGAATATTGTTGTATCATAACTGAAGTGGTTAGATTTGTATCTATTAGACAACATTATATTAAGGTTTTGCATGTCATTTGCCCAACAGAGCTATGAGCCTGCTCCAATACAAAGCCGACCCCGTCTTGATCAGGTAAAGAATGTTCTCTTCATTATTTCTTTCGGAGTCTTTCTCTTGAATAATCGCTTTGTAATTGAATTGAACATCATGTGCTGTATATGTAGAGGCCTTCTGTATTCCTCAGATGACATATTATTCTAGCAGATGTCAGTCATGTTACATTGATTGATCAGAAATCTAATTTCCCTCCATTTTTTATCCCCCCTCAATTCAGGATCGTCAGAATCGAAGTAAACAGTAGAAGACTGCTTCTTAAAGCTTGATCAACCCTTGTGCTTGGATGGACATAATGAAATTTAGATTTAAAAAGAAGACAAGAGGACATAAATAAATTGAAAACTAATATTTTTTTCTATTTAATTTTGGTGACTTTGGCCCACGTGAAAACTTTGAGCCACCTTGCTCCTGGTTCCCAGTCTAGATGTGTGTGCGGGGATGAAGCCAGTTCCACCAATCAGATCGCTTCAATATCGTTTTTCTCTTCTTCTTTTTTTCCCTCAATTTTTTTTTATCCTTATAAATCTTTATTGCTACCCCAAAACCTGCATTCTTAACTAATTATAAGTAACAAATATCTGCACGTCTCTTTTGAAAATCTCTTGACAAACATGCTGCTGATATTCAGTGACTGTTCACCTTGTGGTTTGTGTGTTGGAGAAATGTTAAGTGCTTGTATTGGTTATTCTTAAGAGTGAACAACACTTTATTGACAAAATGTCTGCTATCTGTATGTGGCCAGTTGTATTTTGTATTATCAGAAGAAATACCTTCTACAATGCCCCTTTTTATCCATGTAAGGGTCATCTTATAACTTGGTGGAGGAATGTCTACGCTGAAAGTTTCTGTATGCATAGAAATAATCATGAAAGGTTGTGATGTTAGAAAGCATAAATGTTAGACAATTCTTTTGAATAATTTATCACTTGGCTCACCACTGATTTGGAAAGTAACATTAAGATGGGGGGGAACATGTGGAGCCTTAACATTTCTTTCCAGCGATGGTGTAAATGAAATAAGATATTTACAGTACCTCAAAGTTTTTTCAGCGAGAGATTCAGGGAAAAGTGTTGAGATCACGCGCTCCTAAAGGTGGTCCCTCTCTTATTTATGGGATGGAAATGCAAAATAATACTGTTTTTGAGTTCAGGGTCTTATCTAACAAAAAATTGCTTTATGTTGTCTGTTGTATGTTCCTTGTTGGTTTTAATCATAAGTTTAACAGTAGCTTTTATTTTCCTGTTCCCTGCCATTCCAACAGGGGTCTCTGTTTATGAAATTCTGGGGACAATGTAGCATGTACTGCTTTTAAAATCAAGCCAGGCCTGTCACTCTGTTTTCCTTCCTTGTCCTTTCTTAACATCATTAAAATGTTGATATTTTCATTGCTATAACCCTTCCACGTCATCCTCAGAAAAATTAAGCTTTAATGTACTGGCAATGCTAACTGAGAACGCCTCAAATGTTTAACCTTAGCATTATTGTTACTGATTTATTGTCAAGTGTATGAAAATCCCAGAGAATAGTCTATATGGTATATGTATGTGACTTTTCTTTTTTGGAATTGCTTGCTGTATCGTGTGTGTGTGTCCGTATGCGAGAGTGAAAGACAAAAGAGAGGGAGTATGATTATTTGAGCAATCAAGAGTTATATAATGGTATTGGAATATAGAAAATTTAAGAAAAATTTTAAGTCACCCCTGAATTAAATATACATTGTATCAAAAGGTCACTATCACATTCTTAGATTTGATCATGGTCATTATTAAAGGTATACTTATCTGTTTTTTGTGTTTTTTCTATTTAGCCTACTTTGCTACAACATTGTGTGTATGATTAACTCATGTTTTGTCACCAGCTGTGCTGCTGGCTTCTACACAGGATCTCTGCTTTAGATTCCTTTGTGAAATATTGTTATCCTGGTTTTACTGTTCACAAGGTACAGTTTTGGAATCCTTATATTTAAGCACCCAGCTTACATACTGTCATTTATCATACAATATCAGTCTTGTAAAGAATATCTTGAATCAAAATAGTGAAATTGGCTGTATAGGCCTACAGTTTTAGCCTACTTGCCATCCACTCTGATTACATCATACTGAACACTCCCAACAAATCATTAAATAATCAACATCTGGAGAAAGTGACATTTTGAACATTAAAATGAGTAGGAAGGGTTTTTTTTTGGGGGGGGGGGGGGGGGGGTTAATAATAGCCTAAGTAAACTTAGAGACAAAGGGGGAAACCTTTCAACTTAATTGCATTAAATGAAGAGGCCAACACATGGATATACATTTATCTAATAGCCTGTTTGTATGGATGACTTGCATATACTTCGAGGTGACATAATGTTCCATAATAAGCATAGTAAAGATAGTATGACTAATAATACAATGTTCATCAAAACGTGGTCGTGAGCTGTTAAAGAAAAGTATTTGAGCACATGCAGTTCTTTCAGCATGGTCTCTCCTCACTGCAGCTTTTTAAACCCGTCATTTTTATGAATGATGCAGGACGTGGATTCCTCTCTTGGCATTCACCGCGTGCCTTAATTGTATTGCTAATAAATCAAGGTCCGCCGTGAACACGAGGAGTGACAATCCTGTTCCAATGAGCATTTCCCATCAGGATGATGATCGCAAACACACACAACAAAATCCAAATCACACTATATATACTGTAGGCCTAAACTCGAACTGGGCAGGCTAGCACTAACATTTGACCTTGTTTGCCATACATTAGTCTCGCTTGCCAGACTATCTACTACACACTTCGTTTCGCACTGTAACCATACATTTACCCTAAACACACATAATACGTTTTTATACAAGACTATCCAGCACTACTTCATTGCCCAGAATAGTCCATTTGATGCAACGGTGCAGATAGGACGCATAAGCTCAGTCCGCCGCGTCAGACAATGCGTTTGTCCTTGTCCTCAGATTGAATCGCATGCAGCTGAAGCTCCTCGTCATGTGCGCTAGAAATAACGCCATAATTAATTGTCCACTTTCTCCAATCCCGCCCCAACTCGTGCAACTGCAAGCCTTCATTCCGAAGCACAGCATCTGATGATCTTCAAGTCTGCTGCCAGTCCTCAGCTGAAAGATCCCCGTGCCTTATAGCCTAGGCTAGGCTACATCTTCTTAAGCAGAAGCATCCATGAGATGAACAAACAGGCCAAACAATACACTTCTTCACCGTCCTATCATCGGTGTCTTTCCAGCCGCACGGTGCGCCAGGCGGGCCTGCTGCTGTATAGCTATAATAGGCTTTGTGCCCGGAGAGACGCTCCATCAGTCCAGGCTGGTCCAGCCGCAGCAGCGGGACATGGTTTAACTGATAATACGCTTTTTTATGTAGGCTGCTATTCTGTCATCGCCATTACACCTAACGGGATATTCCTCTCTCTTATTAAACATGTCTACAGCAATGGTCTACCCATCCAGATTTGCGTCTGGCATTTATACCCCGTCCTCATAGGCTGCAGCAGGGATCGCGGAACCGCCCGGGCCACCCGGGCCGCGGCCCGGGTACTTTTCAGTTCCCAAAAAAAAAAAAAAAAAAAAAAAAAAAAAAAAAAAATTTTTTTTTAAGATTTTTTTTTTTTTTTTTTTTTTTTACAATTAAACCTCATTTACTTATTACACTCGACTGGTTGTTTTTCAGATGTGATGTGAATCTAAAGTGAACTAAACAAGTCAGATCCACTATAAATGTTTTTCAGTAGATGCTGTGATGTAGCCACAAGAAAGGTGCAATATTAATGTTTTTCAGGAGATGGCGATGTTGCTAGCTATAGGTTCTAAACAAGAAATGTGGTTCAAATGTTTACAGTAGTTTTCCTTTCTGGCTGCACTACAATGTTACAATGCTGTGAGACAGGCCCGGCGTTGGAGGGGGGCCTGACCGGGCCGGGCCCCCCATTCCCTAAACTGGCCCCCCCATTCAATTTTTTTTTTTTTTTTTGTGTGTGCTAAAAACGTTTTTCCGTTTTTCTGTTTTAAAGTTTAAAACGGAATCTGGCTGTCATTAGGCATTGATTAACTGAATGCTATTGCTAACTGTTACTTTGAACCTCCATTTGCAATGATTCTGGCTGGATATTAATTAACTATTGTAAATTTGTCACAATGAATGCAATTTGTGCACAATGTGTAAATACATTTAATATTAATTGTTTAGGCCTATTTGTAAAGTCACAACACATTAGAGATGTGTGTAGTTCCTCATAGATTTAGCCTCTTCCTTTTGCTCTCAAATGCACCAGTTTGACGAATTTTACTTTAAAATGTACAAAATCTTCTTCCGGGGGAGAATCCCCCCGGACCCCCCTTGGCCCCCCCAAGCTAGGGGCAGGCCCCCTCTGTAATTTGGTTCTGGAGCCGGACGCGCCCCCCCGACGGGGGGACACGCCCCCCCGACACGCCCCCCGGCCCCCCCAAGTTCAGATGCGTTCCGCTATCCCTGGGCTGCAGGAATAACGTCATGACGCGGATCCGTTATTCGCGATCACACCCCCTCCCCCTATTGACAAACGGATTTTTCCAATACCTTTTTATAATGTTATAATAACGTATAGCGTTGCCCCACTGGATCTGCTGCTGACACGTCTCTCTACGCGTAGCCTATCTGTTAACAGGCTATCGTGGACTATCGCTGTCCATGGTGCTGATGCTGGACCCGCGGCACATCAGATCAAGCCTGCGGGGGTTCGCTCTGTCAACACGGGCTATATTTGTAAAAATGGTTCTCAGCTCTGATTGGCTGAGTCACGTTGCAGACCGTTGTAAAATAGGGCAGGCTACCCGATAAAACACATAGGCTGTTATCGGATCATAACATCAAAGTCAGTCATACCGTTGCACGTGTTTACTTTGCCTATCAGTAATTCACTTCAAGAAATCACGGGTTACTCTGCAGTCAGTCACCCTCCAACCCGTCAAAACAGACTATCCGCAGCATATTCATGATCCCAATAGGTTATTTTGTGCTAGTGACCTTTGGAAAACGGATGGTAGCCTAC
>NW_028151568.1:0-50000 GCF_964638095.1 Poromitra crassiceps | reverse complement strand
ACCCTAACCCTAACCCTAAACCCTAACCCTAACCCTAACCCTAACCCTAACCCTAACCCTAACCCTAACCCTAACCCTAACCCTAACCCTAACCCTAACCCTAACCCTAACCCTAACCCTAACCCTAACCCTAACCCTAACCCTAACCCTAACCCTAACCCTAACCCTAACCTAACCCTAACCCTAACCCTAACCCTAACCCTAACCCTAACCCTAACCCCTAACCCTAACCCTAACCCTAACCCTAACCCTAACCCTAACCCTAACCCTAAACCCTAACCCTAACCCTAACCCTAACCCTAACCCTAACCCTAACCCTAACCCTAACCCTAACCCTAACCCTAACCCTAACCCTAACCCTAACCCTAACCCTAACCCTAACCCTAACCCTAACCCTAACCCTAACCCTAACCCTAACCCTAACCCTAACCCTAACCCTAACCCTAACCCTAACCCTAACCCTAACCCTAACCCTAACCCTAACCCTAACCCTAACCCTAACCCTAACCCTAACCCTAACCCTAACCCTAACCCTAACCCTAACCCTAACCCTAACCCTAACCCTAACCCTAACCCTAACCCTAACCCTAACCCTAACCCTAACCCTAACCCTAACCCTAACCTAACCCTAACCCTAACCCTAACCCTAACCCTAACCCTAACCCTAACCCTAACCCTAACCCTAACCCTAACCCTAACCCTAACCCTAACCCTAACCCTAACCCTAACCCTAACCCTAACCCTAACCCTAACCCTAACCCTAACCCTAACCCTAACCCTAACCCTAACCCTAACCCTAACCCTAACCTAACCCTAACCCTAACCCTAACCCTAACCCTAACCCTAACCCTAACCCTAACCCTAACCCTAACCCTAACCCTAACCCTAACCCTAACCCTAACCCTAACCCTAACCCTAACCCTAACCCTAACCCTAACCCTAACCCTAACCCTAACCCTAACCCTAACCCTAACCCTAACCCTAACCCTAACCCTAACCCTAACCCTAACCCTAACCCTAACCCTAACCCTAACCCTAACCCTAACCCTAACCCTAACCCTAACCCTAACCCTAACCCTAACCCTAACCCTAACCCTAACCCTAACCCTAACCCTAACCCTAACCCTAACCCTAACCCTAACCCTAACCCTAACCCTAACCCTAACCCTAACCCTAACCCTAACCCTAACCCTAACCCTAACCCTAACCCTAACCCTAACCCTAACCCTAACCCTAACCCTAACCCTAACCCTAACCCTAACCCTAACCCTAACCCTAACCCTAACCCTAACCCTAACCCTAACCCTAACCCTAACCCTAACCCTAACCCTAACCCTAACCCTAACCCTAACCCTAACCCTAACCCTAACCCTAACCCTAACCCTAACCCTAACCCTAACCCTAACCCTAACCCTAACCCTAACCCTAACCCTAACCCTAACCCTAACCCTAACCCTAACCCTAACCCTAACCCTAACCCTAACCCTAACCCTAACCCTAACCCTAACCCTAACCCTAACCCTAACCCTAACCCTAACCCTAACCCTAACCCTAACCCTAACCCTAACCCTAACCCTAACCCTAACCCTAACCCTAACCCTAACCCTAACCCTAACCCTAACCCTAACCCTAACCCTAACCCTAACCCTAACCCTAACCCTAACCCTAACCCTAACCCTAACCCTAACCCTAACCCTAACCCTAACCCTAACCCTAACCCTAACCCTAACCCTAACCCTAACCCTAACCCTAACCCTAACCCTAACCCTAACCCTAACCCTAACCCTAACCCTAACCCTAACCCTAACCCTAACCCTAACCCTAACCCTAACCCTAACCCTAACCCTAACCCTAACCCTAACCCTAACCCTAACCCTAACCCTAACCCTAACCCTAACCCTAACCCTAACCCTAACCCTAACCCTAACCCTAACCCTAACCCTAACCCTAACCCTAACCCTAACCCTAACCCTAACCCTAACCCTAACCCTAACCCTAACCCTAACCCTAACCCTAACCCTAACCCTAACCCTAACCCTAACCCTAACCCTAACCCTAACCCTAACCCTAACCCTAACCCTAACCCTAACCCTAACCCTAACCCTAACCCTAACCCTAACCCTAACCCTAACCCTAACCCTAACCCTAACCCTAACCCTAACCCTAACCCTAACCCTAACCCTAACCCTAACCCTAACCCTAACCCTAACCCTAACCCTAACCCTAACCCTAACCCTAACCCTAACCCTAACCCTAACCCTAACCCTAACCCTAACCCTAACCCTAACCCTAACCCTAACCCTAACCCTAACCCTAACCCTAACCCTAACCCTAACCCTAACCCTAACCCTAACCCTAACCCTAACCCTAACCCTAACCCTAACCCTAACCCTAACCCTAACCCTAACCCTAACCCTAACCCTAACCCTAACCCTAACCCTAACCCTAACCCTAACCCTAACCCTAACCCTAACCCTAACCCTAACCCTAACCCTAACCCTAACCCTAACCCTAACCCTAACCCTAACCCTAACCCTAACCCTAACCCTAACCCTAACCCTAACCCTAACCCTAACCCTAACCCTAACCCTAACCCTAACCCTAACCCTAACCCTAACCCTAACCCTAACCCTAACCCTAACCCTAACCCTAACCCTAACCCTAACCCTAACCCTAACCCTAACCCTAACCCTAACCCTAACCCTAACCCTAACCCTAACCCTAACCCTAACCCTAACCCTAACCCTAACCCTAACCCTAACCCTAACCCTAACCCTAACCCTAACCCTAACCCTAACCCTAACCCTAACCCTAACCCTAACCCTAACCCTAACCCTAACCCTAACCCTAACCCTAACCCTAACCCTAACCCTAACCCTAACCCTAACCCTAACCCTAACCCTAACCCTAACCCTAACCCTAACCCTAACCCTAACCCTAACCCTAACCCTAACCCTAACCCTAACCCTAACCCTAACCCTAACCCTAACCCTAACCCTAACCCTAACCCTAACCCTAACCCTAACCCTAACCCTAACCCTAACCCTAACCCTAACCCTAACCCTAACCCTAACCCTAACCCTAACCCTAACCCTAACCCTAACCCTAACCCTAACCCTAACCCTAACCCTAACCCTAACCCTAACCCTAACCCTAACCCTAACCCTAACCCTAACCCTAACCCTAACCCTAACCCTAACCCTAACCCTAACCCTAACCCTAACCCTAACCCTAACCCTAACCCTAACCCTAACCCTAACCCTAACCCTAACCCTAACCCTAACCCTAACCCTAACCCTAACCCTAACCCTAACCCTAACCCTAACCCTAACCCTAACCCTAACCCTAACCCTAACCCTAACCCTAACCCTAACCCTAACCCTAACCCTAACCCTAACCCTAACCCTAACCCTAACCCTAACCCTAACCCTAACCCTAACCCTAACCCTAACCCTAACCCTAACCCTAACCCTAACCCTAACCCTAACCCTAACCCTAACCCTACTAACCCTAACCCTAACCCTAACCCTAACCCTAACCCTAACCCTAACCCTAACCCTAACCCTAACCCTAACCCTAACCCTAACCCTAACCCTAACCCTAACCCTAACCCTAACCCTAACCCTACGAAAATGAGTTTTTTTACGGTGCCCGGAGAGGCCCGCGCATGGCGCAGTTGGATTCCTTGTCCAAAAGGGAGCAGAAAACGTATGGGGCCCTTTTCGCTCAGGAGTTTCGTTGCCGAACCATTGCAAATTGCCATACCCACATCTAGGGTTAGGGTTACGAAAATGAGGTTTTTTACGGTGCCCGGAGAGGCCCGCGCATGGCGCAGTTGGATTCCTGGTCCAAAAGGGAGCAGAAAACGTATGGGGCCCTTTTCGCTCAGGAGTTTCGTTGCCGAGCAATTGTCTAACCCCGACTAGCACCTAGGGTTAGGGTTACGAAAATGAGTTTTTTTACGGTGCCCGGAGAGGCCCGCGCATGGCGCAGTTGGATTCCTGGTCCAAAAGGGAGCAGAAAACGTATGGGGCCCTTTTCGCTCAGGAGTTTCGTTGCCGAACCATTGCAAATTGCCATACCCACATCTAGGGTTAGGGTTACGAAAATGAGGTTTTTTACGGTGCCCGGAGAGGCCCGCGCATGGCGCAGTTGGATTCCTGGTCCAAAAGGGAGCAGAAAACGTATGGGGCCCTTTTCGCTCAGGAGTTTCGTTGCCGAACCATTGCAAATTGCCATACCCACATCTAGGGTTAGGGTTACGAAAATGAGGTTTTTTACGGTGCCCGGAGAGGCCCGCGCATGGCGCAGTTGGATTCCTGGTCCAAAAGGGAGCAGAAAACGTATGGGGCCCTTTTCGCTCAGGAGTTTCGTTGCCGAGCAATTGTCTAACCCCGACTAGCACCTAGGGTTAGGGTTACGAAAATGAGTTTTTTACGGTGCCCGGAGAGGCCCGCGCATGGCGCAGTTGGATTCCTTGTCCAAAAGGGAGCAGAAAATGTATGGGGCCCTTTTCGCTCAGGAGTTTCGTTGCCGAACCATTGCAAATTGCCATACCCACATCTAGGGTTAGGGTTACGAAAATGAGGTTTTTTACGGTGCCCGGAGAGGCCCGCGCATGGCGCAGTTGGATTCCTGGTCCAAAAGGGAGCAGAAAACGTATGGGGCCCTTTTCGCTCAGGAGTTTCGTTGCCGAGCAATTGTCTAACCCCGACTAGCACCTAGGGTTAGGGTTACGAAAATGAGTTTTTTACGGTGCCCGGAGAGGCCCGCGCATGGCGCAGTTGGATTCCTTGTCCAAAAGGGAGCAGAAAACGTATGGGGCCCTTTTCGCTCAGGAGTTTCGTTGCCGAACCATTGCAAATTGCCATACCCACATCTAGGGTTAGGGTTACGAAAATGAGGTTTTTTACGGTGCCCGGAGAGGCCCGCGCATGGCGCAGTTGGATTCCTGGTCCAAAAGGGAGCAGAAAACGTATGGGGCCCTTTTCGCTCAGGAGTTTCGTTGCCGAACCATTGCAAATTGCCATACCCACATCTAGGGTTAGGGTTACGAAAATGAGGTTTTTTACGGTGCCCGGAGAGGCCCGCGCATGGCGCAGTTGGATTCCTGGTCCAAAAGGGAGCAGAAAACGTATGGGGCCCTTTTCGCTCAGGAGTTTCGTTGCCGAGCAATTGTCTAACCCCGACTAGCACCTAGGGTTAGGGTTACGAAAATGAGTTTTTTTACGGTGCCCGGAGAGGCCCGCGCATGGCGCAGTTGGATTCCTTGTCCAAAAGGGAGCAGAAAACGTATGGGGCCCTTTTCGCTCAGGAGTTTCGTTGCCGAACCATTGCAAATTGCCATACCCACATCTAGGGTTAGGGTTACGAAAATGAGGTTTTTTACGGTGCCCGGAGAGGCCCGCGCATGGCGCAGTTGGATTCCTGGTCCAAAAGGGAGCAGAAAACCTATGGGGCCCTTTTCGCTCAGGAGTTTCGTTGCCGAGCAATTGTCTAACCCCGACTAGCACCTAGGGTTAGGGTTACGAAAATGAGTTTTTTTATGGTGCCCGGAGAGGCCCGCGCATGGCGCAGTTGGATTCCTTGTCCAAAAGGGAGCAGAAAACGTATGGGGCCCTTTTCGCTCAGGAGTTTCGTTGCCGAGCAATTGTCTAACCCCGACTAGCACCTAGGGTTAGGGTTACGAAAATGAGTTTTTTACGGTGCCCGGAGAGGCCCGCGCATGGCGCAGTTGGATTCCTTGTCCAAAAGGGAGCAGAAAACGTATGGGGCCCTTTTCGCTCAGGAGTTTCGTTGCCGAACCATTGCAAATTGCCATACCCACATCTAGGGTTAGGGTTACGAAAATGAGGTTTTTTACGGTGCCGGGAGAGGCCCGCGCATGGCGCAGTTGGATTCCTGGTCCAAAAGGGAGCAGAAAACGTATGGGGCCCTTTTCGCTCAGGAGTTTCGTTGCCGAGCAATTGTCTAACCCCGACTAGCACCTAGGGTTAGGGTTACGAAAATGAGTTTTTTACGGTGCCCGGAGAGGCCCGCGCATGGCGCAGTTGGATTCCTTGTCCAAAAGGGAGCAGAAAACGTATGGGGCCCTTTTCGCTCAGGAGTTTCGTTGCCGAACCATTGCAAATTGCCATACCCACATCTAGGGTTAGGGTTACGAAAATGAGGTTTTTTACGGTGCCCAGAGAGGCCCGCGCATGGCGCAGTTGGATTCCTGGTCCAAAAGGGAGCAGAAAACGTATGGGGCCCTTTTCGCTCAGGAGTTTCGTTGCCGAGCAATTGTCTAACCCCGACTAGCACCTAGGGTTAGGGTTACGAAAATGAGGTTTTTTACGGTGCCCGGAGAGGCCCGCGCATGGCGCAGTTGGATTCCTGGTCCAAAAGGGAGCAGAAAACGTATGGGGCCCTTTTCGCTCAGGAGTTTCGTTGCCGAACCATTGCAAATTGCCATACCCACATCTAGGGTTAGGGTTACGAAAATGAGGTTTTTTACGGTGCCCGGAGAGGCCCGCGCATGGCGCAGTTGGATTCCTGGTCCAAAAGGGAGCAGAAAACGTATGGGGCCCTTTTCGCTCAGGAGTTTCGTTGCCGAGCAATTGTCTAACCCCGACTAGCACCTAGGGTTAGGGTTACGAAAATGAGGTTTTTTACGGTGCCCGGAGAGGCCCGCGCATGGCGCAGTTGGATTCCTGGTCCAAAAGGGAGCAGAAAACGTATGGGGCCCTTTTCGCTCAGGAGTTTCGTTGCCGAACCATTGCAAATTGCCATACCCACATCTAGGGTTAGGGTTACGAAAATGAGGTTTTTTACGGTGCCCAGAGAGGCCCGCGCATGGCGCAGTTGGATTCCTGGTCCAAAAGGGAGCAGAAAACGTATGGGGCCCTTTTCGCTCAGGAGTTTCGTTGCCGAGCAATTGTCTAACCCCGACTAGCACCTAGGGTTAGGGTTACGAAAATGAGGTTTTTTACGGTGCCCGGAGAGGCCCGCGCATGGCGCAGTTGGATTCCTGGTCCAAAAGGGAGCAGAAAACGTATGGGGCCCTTTTCGCTCAGGAGTTTCGTTGCCGAACCATTGCAAATTGCCATACCCACATCTAGGGTTAGGGTTACGAAAATGAGGTTTTTTACGGTGCCCGGAGAGGCCCGCGCATGGCGCAGTTGGATTCCTGGTCCAAAAGGGAGCAGAAAACGTATGGGGCCCTTTTCGCTCAGGAGTTTCGTTGCCGAGCAATTGTCTAACCCCGACTAGCACCTAGGGTTAGGGTTACGAAAATGAGGTTTTTTACGGTGCCCGGAGAGGCCCGCGCATGGCGCAGTTGGATTCCTGGTCCAAAAGGGAGCAGAAAACGTATGGGGCCCTTTTCGCTCAGGAGTTTCGTTGCCGAACCATTGCAAATTGCCATACCCACATCTAGGGTTAGGGTTACGAAAATGAGGTTTTTTACGGTGCGCGGAGAGGCCCGCGCATGGCGCAGTTGGATTCCTGGTTCCTGGGGTGGAGTACTATGAGTGTGAAGTGGAATGGTTCAATAATAACAGGTAGTTTTCTATCAATATTCCTCCAAATGTACATGTGATGCAGTGAAATATGAATAGTTAGAAGGCTTTTATTCTGAAATGCTACATCAGTTTTTTCTGAAAGTTTCTGGGTGAACCCCCGGGGTGAGGTACTATGAGTCTGAAGTGGAATGGTTCAATAATAACAGGTAGTTTTCTATCAATATTCCTCCAAATGTGCCAGGCCTTTTTGCATGGCAATTGTCTAACCCCGACTTGCACCTATACGGTGCCAGGAGAGGCCCGCGCATGGCGCAGTTGGATTCCTGGTCCAAAAGGGAGCAGAAAACGTATGGGGCCCTTTTCGCTCAGGAGTTTCGTTGCCGAACCATTGCAAATTGCCATACCCACATCTAGGGTTAGGGTTACGAAAATGAGGTTTTTTACGGTGCCCGGAGAGGCCCGCGCATGGCGCAGTTGGATTCCTGGTCCAAAAGGGAGCAGAAAACGTATGGGGCCCTTTTCGCTCAGGAGTTTCGTTGCCGAACCATTGCAAATTGCCATACCCACATCTAGGGTTAGGGTTACGAAAATGAGGTTTTTTACGGTGCCCGGAGAGGCCCGCGCATGGCGCAGTTGGATTCCTGGTCCAAAAGGGAGCAGAAAACGTATGGGGCCCTTTTCGCTCAGGAGTTTCGTTGCCGAGCAATTGTCTAACCCCGACTAGCACCTAGGGTTAGGGTTACGAAAATGAGTTTTTTACGGTGCCCGGAGAGGCCCGCGCATGGCGCAGTTGGATTCCTTGTCCAAAAGGGAGCAGAAAACGTATGGGGCCCTTTTCGCTCAGGAGTTTCGTTGCCGAACCATTGCAAATTGCCATACCCACATCTAGGGTTAGGGTTACGAAAATGAGGTTTTTTACGGTGCCCGGAGAGGCCCGCGCATGGCGCAGTTGGATTCCTGGTCCAAAAGGGAGCAGAAAACGTATGGGGCCCTTTTCGCTCAGGAGTTTCGTTGCCGAACCATTGCAAATTGCCATACCCACATCTAGGGTTAGGGTTACGAAAATGAGGTTTTTTACGGTGCCCGGAGAGGCCCGCGCATGGCGCAGTTGGATTCCTGGTCCAAAAGGGAGCAGAAAACGTATGGGGCCCTTTTCGCTCAGGAGTTTCGTTGCCGAGCAATTGTCTAACCCCGACTAGCACCTAGGGTTAGGGTTACGAAAATGAGGTTTTTTACGGTGCCCGGAGAGGCCCGCGCATGGCGCAGTTGGATTCCTGGTCCAAAAGGGAGCAGAAAACGTATGGGGCCCTTTTCGCTCAGGAGTTTCGTTGCCGAACCATTGCAAATTGCCATACCCACATCTAGGGTTAGGGTTACGAAAATGAGGTTTTTTACGGTGCGCGGAGAGGCCCGCGCATGGCGCAGTTGGATTCCTGGTTCCTGGGGTGGAGTACTATGAGTGTGAAGTGGAATGGTTCAATAATAACAGGTAGTTTTCTATCAATATTCCTCCAAATGTACATGTGATGCAGTGAAATATGAATAGTTAGAAGGCTTTTATTCTGAAATGCTACATCAGTTTTTTCTGAAAGTTTCTGGGTGAACCCCCGGGGTGAGGTACTATGAGTCTGAAGTGGAATGGTTCAATAATAACAGGTAGTTTTCTATCAATATTCCTCCAAATGTGCCAGGCCTTTTTGCATGGCAATTGTCTAACCCCGACTTGCACCTATACGGTGCCAGGAGAGGCCCGTGCATGGCGCAGTTGGATTCCTGGTCCAAAAGGGAGCAGAAAACGTATGGGGCCCTTTTCGCTCAGGAGTTTCGTTGCCGAACCATTGCAAATTGCCATACCCACATCTAGGGTTAGGGTTACGAAAATGAGGTTTTTTACGGTGCCCGGAGAGGCCCGCGCATGGCGCAGTTGGATTCCTGGTCCAAAAGGGAGCAGAAAACGTATGGGGCCCTTTTCGCTCAGGAGTTTCGTTGCCGAACCATTGCAAATTGCCATACCCACATCTAGGGTTAGGGTTACGAAAATGAGGTTTTTTACGGTGCCCGGAGAGGCCCGCGCATGGCGCAGTTGGATTCCTGGTCCAAAAGGGAGCAGAAAACGTATGGGGCCCTTTTCGCTCAGGAGTTTCGTTGCCGAGCAATTGTCTAACCCCGACTAGCACCTAGGGTTAGGGTTACGAAAATGAGTTTTTTACGGTGCCCGGAGAGGCCCGCGCATGGCGCAGTTGGATTCCTTGTCCAAAAGGGAGCAGAAAACGTATGGGGCCCTTTTCGCTCAGGAGTTTTGTTGCCGAACCATTGCAAATTGCCATACCCACATCTAGGGTTAGGGTTACGAAAATGAGGTTTTTTACGGTGCCCGGAGAGGCCCGCGCATGGCGCAGTTGGATTCCTGGTCCAAAAGGGAGCAGAAAACGTATGGGGCCCTTTTCGCTCAGGAGTTTCGTTGCCGAACCATTGCAAATTGCCATACCCACATCTAGGGTTAGGGTTACGAAAATGAGGTTTTTTACGGTGCCCGGAGAGGCCCGCGCATGGCGCAGTTGGATTCCTGGTCCAAAAGGGAGCAGAAAACGTATGGGGCCCTTTTCGCTCAGGAGTTTCGTTGCCGAGCAATTGTCTAACCCCGACTAGCACCTAGGGTTAGGGTTACGAAAATGAGTTTTTTACGGTGCCCGGAGAGGCCCGCGCATGGCGCAGTTGGATTCCTTGTCCAAAAGGGAGCAGAAAACGTATGGGGCCCTTTTCGCTCAGGAGTTTCGTTGCCGAACCATTGCAAATTGCCATACCCACATCTAGGGTTAGGGTTACGAAAATGAGGTTTTTTACGGTGCCCGGAGAGGCCCGCGCATGGCGCAGTTGGATTCCTGGTCCAAAAGGGAGCAGAAAACGTATGGGGCCCTTTTCGCTCAGGAGTTTCGTTGCCGAACCATTGCAAATTGCCATACCCACATCTAGGGTTAGGGTTACGAAAATGAGGTTTTTTACGGTGCCCGGAGAGGCCCGCGCATGGCGCAGTTGGATTCCTGGTCCAAAAGGGAGCAGAAAACGTATGGGGCCCTTTTCGCTCAGGAGTTTCGTTGCCGAGCAATTGTCTAACCCCGACTAGCACCTAGGGTTAGGGTTACGAAAATGAGTTTTTTTACGGTGCCCGGAGAGGCCCGCGCATGGCGCAGTTGGATTCCTTGTCCAAAAGGGAGCAGAAAACGTATGGGGCCCTTTTCGCTCAGGAGTTTCGTTGCCGAACCATTGCAAATTGCCATACCCACATCTAGGGTTAGGGTTACGAAAATGAGGTTTTTTACGGTGCCCGGAGAGGCCCGCGCATGGCGCAGTTGGATTCCTGGTCCAAAAGGGAGCAGAAAACCTATGGGGCCCTTTTCGCTCAGGAGTTTCGTTGCCGAACCATTGCAAATTGCCATACCCACATCTAGGGTTAGGGTTACGAAAATGAGGTTTTTTACGGTGCCCGGAGAGGCCCGCGCATGGCGCAGTTGGATTCCTGGTCCAAAAGGGAGCAGAAAACGTATGGGGCCCTTTTCGCTCAGGAGTTTCGTTGCCGAACCATTGCAAATTGCCATACCCACATCTAGGGTTAGGGTTACGAAAATGAGGTTTTTTACGGTGCCCAGAGAGGCCCGCGCATGGCGCAGTTGGATTCCTGGTCCAAAAGGGAGCAGAAAACGTATGGGGCCCTTTTCGCTCAGGAGTTTCGTTGCCGAGCAATTGTCTAACCCCGACTAGCACCTAGGGTTAGGGTTACGAAAATGAGTTTTTTTACGGTGCCCGGAGAGGCCCGCGCATGGCGCAGTTGGATTCCTTGTCCAAAAGGGAGCAGAAAACGTATGGGGCCCTTTTCGCTCAGGAGTTTCGTTGCCGAACCATTGCAAATTGCCATACCCACATCTAGGGTTAGGGTTACGAAAATGAGGTTTTTTACGGTGCCCGGAGAGGCCCGCGCATGGCGCAGTTGGATTCCTGGTCCAAAAGGGAGCAGAAAACGTATGGGGCCCTTTTCGCTCAGGAGTTTCGTTGCCGAGCAATTGTCTAACCCCGACTAACACCTAGGGTTAGGGTTACGAAAATGAGGTTTTTTACGGTGCCCGGAGAGGCCCGCGCATGGCGCAGTTGGATTCCTGGTCCAAAAGGGAGCAGAAAACGTATGGGGCCCTTTTCGCTCAGGAGTTTCGTTGCCGAACCATTGCAAATTGCCATACCCACATCTAGGGTTAGGGTTACGAAAATGAGGTTTTTTACGGTGCCCGGAGAGGCCCGCGCATGGCGCAGTTGGATTCCTGGTCCAAAAGGGAGCAGAAAACGTATGGGGCCCTTTTCGCTCAGGAGTTTCGTTGCCGAACCATTGCAAATTGCCATACCCACATCTAGGGTTAGGGTTACGAAAATGAGGTTTTTTACGGTGCCCGGAGAGGCCCGCGCATGGCGCAGTTGGATTCCTGGTCCAAAAGGGAGCAGAAAACGTATGGGGCCCTTTTCGCTCAGGAGTTTCGTTGCCGAGCAATTGTCTAACCCCGACTAGCACCTAGGGTTAGGGTTACGAAAATGAGTTTTTTACGGTGCCCGGAGAGGCCCGCGCATGGCGCAGTTGGATTCCTTGTCCAAAAGGGAGCAGAAAACGTATGGGGCCCTTTTCGCTCAGGAGTTTCGTTGCCGAACCATTGCAAATTGCCATACCCACATCTAGGGTTAGGGTTACGAAAATGAGGTTTTTTACGGTGCCCGGAGAGGCCCGCGCATGGCGCAGTTGGATTCCTGGTCCAAAAGGGAGCAGAAAACGTATGGGGCCCTTTTCGCTCAGGAGTTTCGTTGCCGAGCAATTGTCTAACCCCGACTAGCACCTAGGGTTAGGGTTACAAAAATGAGTTTTTTACGGTGCCCGGAGAGGCCCGCGCATGGCGCAGTTGGATTCCTTGTCCAAAAGGGAGCAGAAAACGTATGGGGCCCTTTTCGCTCAGGAGTTTCGTTGCCGAACCATTGCAAATTGCCATACCCACATCTAGGGTTAGGGTTACGAAAATGAGGTTTTTTACGGTGCCCGGAGAGGCCCGCGCATGGCGCAGTTGGATTCCTGGTCCAAAAGGGAGCAGAAAACGTATGGGGCCCTTTTCGCTCAGGAGTTTCGTTGCCGAACCATTGCAAATTGCCATACCCACATCTAGGGTTAGGGTTACGAAAATGAGGTTTTTTACGGTGCCCGGAGAGGCCCGCGCATGGCGCAGTTGGATTCCTGGTCCAAAAGGGAGCAGAAAACGTATGGGGCCCTTTTCGCTCAGGAGTTTCGTTGCCGAGCAATTGTCTAACCCCGACTAGCACCTAGGGTTAGGGTTACGAAAATGAGTTTTTTTACGGTGCCCGGAGAGGCCCGCGCATGGCGCAGTTGGATTCCTTGTCCAAAAGGGAGCAGAAAACGTATGGGGCCCTTTTCGCTCAGGAGTTTCGTTGCCGAACCATTGCAAATTGCCATACCCACATCTAGGGTTAGGGTTACGAAAATGAGGTTTTTTACGGTGCCCGGAGAGGCCCGCGCATGGCGCAGTTGGATTCCTGGTCCAAAAGGGAGCAGAAAACCTATGGGGCCCTTTTCGCTCAGGAGTTTCGTTGCCGAGCAATTGTCTAACCCCGACTAGCACCTAGGGTTAGGGTTACGAAAATGAGTTTTTTTACGGTGCCCGGAGAGGCCCGCGCATGGCGCAGTTGGATTCCTTGTCCAAAAGGGAGCAGAAAACGTATGGGGCCCTTTTCGCTCAGGAGTTTCCTTGCCGAGCAATTGTCTAACCCCGACTAGCACCTAGGGTTAGGGTTACGAAAATGAGTTTTTTACGGTGCCCGGAGAGGCCCGCGCATGGCGCAGTTGGATTCCTTGTCCAAAAGGGAGCAGAAAACGTATGGGGCCCTTTTCGCTCAGGAGTTTCGTTGCCGAACCATTGCAAATTGCCATACCCACATCTAGGGTTAGGGTTACGAAAATGAGGTTTTTTACGGTGCCCGGAGAGGCCCGCGCATGGCGCAGTTGGATTCCTGGTCCAAAAGGGAGCAGAAAACGTATGGGGCCCTTTTCGCTCAGGAGTTTCGTTGCCGAACCATTGCAAATTGCCATACCCACATCTAGGGTTAGGGTTACGAAAATGAGGTTTTTTACGGTGCCCGGAGAGGCCCGCGCATGGCGCAGTTGGATTCCTGGTCCAAAAGGGAGCAGAAAACGTATGGGGCCCTTTTCGCTCAGGAGTTTCGTTGCCGAGCAATTGTCTAACCCCGACTAGCACCTAGGGTTAGGGTTACGAAAATGAGTTTTTTTACGGTGCCCGGAGAGGCCCACGCATGGCGCAGTTGGATTCCTGGTCCAAAAGGGAGCAGAAAACGTATGGGGCCCTTTTCGCTCAGGAGTTTCGTTGCCGAACCATTGCAAATTGCCATACCCACATCTAGGGTTAGGGTTACGAAAATGAGTTTTTTTACGGTGCCCGGAGAGGCCCGCGCATGGCGCAGTTGGATTCCTGGTCCAAAAGGGAGCAGAAAACGTATGGGGCCCTTTTCGCTCAGGAGTTTCGTTGCCGAGCAATTGTCTAACCCCGACTAGCACCTAGGGTTAGGGTTACGAAAATGAGTTTTTTTACGGTGCCCGGAGAGGCCCGCGCATGGCGCAGTTGGATTCCTGGTCCAAAAGGGAGCAGAAAACGTATGGGGCCCTTTTCGCTCAGGAGTTTCGTTGCCGAACCATTGCAAATTGCCATACCCACATCTAGGGTTAGGGTTACGAAAATGAGTTTTTTTACGGTGCCCGGAGAGGCCCGCGCATGGCGCAGTTGGATTCCTGGTCCAAAAGGGAGCAGAAAACGTATGGGGCCCTTTTCGCTCAGGAGTTTCGTTGCCGAGCAATTGTCTAACCCCGACTAGCACCTAGGGTTAGGGTTACGAAAATGAGTTTTTTTACGGTGCCCGGAGAGGCCCGCGCATGGCGCAGTTGGATTCCTGGTCCAAAAGGGAGCAGAAAACAGTATGGGGCCCTTTTCGCTCAGGAGTTTCGTTGCCGAACCATTGCAAATTGCCATACCCACATCTAGGGTTAGGGTTACGAAAATGAGTTTTTTTACGGTGCCCGGAGAGGCCCGCGCATGGCGCAGTTGGATTCCTGGTCCAAAAGGGAGCAGAAAACGTATGGGGCCCTTTTCGCTCAGGAGTTTCGTTGCCGAGCAATTGTCTAACCCCGACTAGCACCTAGGGTTAGGGTTACGAAAATGAGTTTTTTTACGGTGCCCGGAGAGGCCCGCGCATGGCGCAGTTGGATTCCTGGTCCAAAAGGGAGCAGAAAACGTATGGGGCCCTTTTCGCTCAGGAGTTTCGTTGCCGAACCATTGCAAATTGCCATACCCACATCTAGGGTTAGGGTTACGAAAATGAGTTTTTTTACGGTGCCCGGAGAGGCCCGCGCATGGCGCAGTTGGATTCCTGGTCCAAAAGGGAGCAGAAAACGTATGGGGCCCTTTTCGCTCAGGAGTTTCGTTGCCGAGCAATTGTCTAACCCCGACTAGCACCTAGGGTTAGGGTTACGAAAATGAGTTTTTTTACGGTGCCCGGAGAGGCCCGCGCATGGCGCAGTTGGATTCCTGGTCCAAAAGGGAGCAGAAAACGTATGGGGCCCTTTTCGCTCAGGAGTTTCGTTGCCGAACCATTGCAAATTGCCATACCCACATCTAGGGTTAGGGTTACGAAAATGAGTTTTTTTACGGTGCCCGGAGAGGCCCGCGCATGGCGCAGTTGGATTCCTGGTCCAAAAGGGAGCAGAAAACGTATGGGGCCCTTTTCGCTCAGGAGTTTCGTTGCCGAGCAATTGTCTAACCCCGACTAGCACCTAGGGTTAGGGTTACGAAAATGAGTTTTTTTACGGTGCCCGGAGAGGCCCGCGCATGGCGCAGTTGGATTCCTGGTCCAAAAGGGAGCAGAAAACGTATGGGGCCCTTTTCGCTCAGGAGTTTCGTTGCCGAACCATTGCAAATTGCCATACCCACATCTAGGGTTAGGGTTACGAAAATGAGTTTTTTTACGGTGCCCGGAGAGGCCCGCGCATGGCGCAGTTGGATTCCTGGTCCAAAAGGGAGCAGAAAACGTATGGGGCCCTTTTCGCTCAGGAGTTTCGTTGCCGAGCAATTGTCTAACCCCGACTAGCACCTAGGGTTAGGGTTACGAAAATGAGTTTTTTTACGGTGCCCGGAGAGGCCCGCGCATGGCGCAGTTGGATTCCTGGTCCAAAAGGGAGCAGAAAACGTATGGGGCCCTTTTCGCTCAGGAGTTTCGTTGCCGAACCATTGCAAATTGCCATACCCACATCTAGGGTTAGGGTTACGAAAATGAGGTTTTTTACGGTGCCCGGAGAGGCCCGCGCATGGCGCAGTTGGATTCCTGGTCCAAAAGGGAGCAGAAAACGTATGGGGCCCTTTTCGCTCAGGAGTTTCGTTGCCGAGCAATTGTCTAACCCCGACTAGCACCTAGGGTTAGGGTTACGAAAATGAGGTTTTTTACGGTGCCCGGAGAGGCCCGCGCATGGCGCAGTTGGATTCCTGGTCCAAAAGGGAGCAGAAAACGTATGGGGCCCTTTTCGCTCAGGAGTTTCGTTGCCGAACCATTGCAAATTGCCATACCCACATCTAGGGTTAGGGTTACGAAAATGAGGTTTTTTACGGTGCCCGGAGAGGCCCGCGCATGGCGCAGTTGGATTCCTGGTCCAAAAGGGAGCAGAAAACGTATGGGGCCCTTTTCGCTCAGGAGTTTCGTTGCCGAGCAATTGTCTAACCCCGACTAGCACCTAGGGTTAGGGTTACGAAAATGAGTTTTTTTACGGTGCCCGGAGAGGCCCGCGCATGGCGCAGTTGGATTCCTGGTCCAAAAGGGAGCAGAAAACGTATGGGGCCCTTTTCGCTCAGGAGTTTCGTTGCCGAACCATTGCAAATTGCCATACCCACATCTAGGGTTAGGGTTACGAAAATGAGGTTTTTTACGGTGCCCGGAGAGGCCCGCGCATGGCGCAGTTGGATTCCTGGTCCAAAAGGGAGCAGAAAACGTATGGGGCCCTTTTCGCTCAGGAGTTTCGTTGCCGAGCAATTGTCTAACCCCGACTAGCACCTAGGGTTAGGGTTACGAAAATGAGTTTTTTTACGGTGCCCGGAGAGGCCCGCGCATGGCGCAGTTGGATTCCTGGTCCAAAAGGGAGCAGAAAACGTATGGGGCCCTTTTCGCTCAGGAGTTTCGTTGCCGAACCATTGCAAATTGCCATACCCACATCTAGGGTTAGGGTTACGAAAATGAGTTTTTTTACGGTGCCCGGAGAGGCCCGCGCATGGCGCAGTTGGATTCCTGGTCCAAAAGGGAGCAGAAAACGTATGGGGCCCTTTTCGCTCAGGAGTTTCGTTGCCGAGCAATTGTCTAACCCCGACTAGCACCTAGGGTTAGGGAATGAGTTTTTTTACGGTGCCCGGAGAGGCCCGCGCATGGCGCAGTTGGATTCCTGGTCCAAAAGGGAGCAGAAAACGTATGGGGCCCTTTTCGCTCAGGAGTTTCGTTGCCGAACCATTGCAAATTGCCATACCCACATCTAGGGTTAGGGTTACGAAAATGAGGTTTTTTACGGTGCCCGGAGAGGCCCGCGCATGGCGCAGTTGGATTCCTGGTCCAAAAGGGAGCAGAAAACGTATGGGGCCCTTTTCGCTCAGGAGTTTCGTTGCCGAGCAATTGTCTAACCCCGACTAGCACCTAGGGTTAGGGTTACGAAAATGAGGTTTTTTACGGTGCCCGGAGAGGCCCGCGCATGGCGCAGTTGGATTCCTGGTCCAAAAGGGAGCAGAAAACGTATGGGGCCCTTTTCGCTCAGGAGTTTCGTTGCCGAACCATTGCAAATTGCCATACCCACATCTAGGGTTAGGGTTACGAAAATGAGTTTTTTTACGGTGCCCGGAGAGGCCCGCGCATGGCGCAGTTGGATTCCTGGTCCAAAAGGGAGCAGAAAACGTATGGGGCCCTTTTCGCTCAGGAGTTTCGTTGCCGAACCATTGCAAATTGCCATACCCACATCTAGGGTTAGGGTTACGAAAATGAGGTTTTTTACGGTGCCCGGAGAGGCCCGCGCATGGCGCAGTTGGATTCCTGGTCCAAAAGGGAGCAGAAAACGTATGGGGCCCTTTTCGCTCAGGAGTTTCGTTGCCGAGCAATTGTCTAACCCCGACTAGCACCTAGGGTTAGGGTTACGAAAATGAGGTTTTTTACGGTGCCCGGAGAGGCCCGCGCATGGCGCAGTTGGATTCCTGGTCCAAAAGGGAGCAGAAAACGTATGGGGCCCTTTTCGCTCAGGAGTTTCGTTGCCGAACCATTGCAAATTGCCATACCCACATCTAGGGTTAGGGTTACGAAAATGAGGTTTTTTACGGTGCCCGGAGAGGCCCGCGCATGGCGCAGTTGGATTCCTGGTCCAAAAGGGAGCAGAAAACGTATGGGGCCCTTTTCGCTCAGGAGTTTCGTTGCCGAACCATTGCAAATTGCCATACCCACATCTAGGGTTAGGGTTACGAAAATGAGGTTTTTTACGGTGCCCGGAGAGGCCCGCGCATGGCGCAGTTGGATTCCTGGTCCAAAAGGGACCAGAAAACGTATGGGGCCCTTTTCGCTCAGGAGTTTCGTTGCCGAACCATTGCAAATTGCCATACCCACATCTAGGGTTAGGGTTACGAAAATGAGGTTTTTTACGGTGCCCGGAGAGGCCCGCGCATGGCGCAGTTGGATTCCTGGTTCCTGGGGTGGAGTACTATGAGTGTGAAGTGGAATGGTTCAATAATAACAGGTAGTTTTCTATCAATATTCCTCCAAATGTACATGTGATGCAGTGAAATATGAATAGTTAGAAGGCTTTTATTCTGAAATGCTACATCAGTTTTTTCTGAAAGTTTCTGGGTGAACCCCCGGGGTGAGGTACTATGAGTCTGAAGTGGAATGGTTCAATAATAACAGGTAGTTTTCTATCAATATTCCTCCAAATGTGCCAGGCCTTTTTGCATGGCAATTGTCTAACCCCGACTAGCACCTATACGGTGCCCGGAGAGGCCCGCGCATGGCGCAGTTGGATTCCTGGTCCAAAAGGGAGCAGAAAACGTATGGGGCCCTTTTCGCTCAGGAGTTTCGTTGCCGAACCATTGCAAATTGCCATACCCACATCTAGGGTTAGGGTTACGAAAATGAGTTTTTTTACGGTGCCCGGAGAGGCCCGCGCATGGCGCAGTTGGATTCCTGGTCCAAAAGGGAGCAGAAAACGTATGGGGCCCTTTTCGCTCAGGAGTTTCGTTGCCGAGCAATTGTCTAACCCCGACTAGCACCTAGGGTTAGGGTTACGAAAATGAGTTTTTTTACGGTGCCCGGAGAGGCCCGCGCATGGCGCAGTTGGATTCCTGGTCCAAAAGGGAGCAGAAAACGTATGGGGCCCTTTTCGCTCAGGAGTTTCGTTGCCGAACCATTGCAAATTGCCATACCCACATCTAGGGTTAGGGTTACGAAAATGAGGTTTTTTACGGTGCCCGGAGAGGCCCGCGCATGGCGCAGTTGGATTCCTGGTCCAAAAGGGAGCAGAAAACGTATGGGGCCCTTTTCGCTCAGGAGTTTCGTTGCCGAGCAATTGTCTAACCCCGACTAGCACCTAGGGTTAGGGTTACGAAAATGAGTTTTTTTACGGTGCCCGGAGAGGCCCGCGCATGGCGCAGTTGGATTCCTGGTCCAAAAGGGACCAGAAAACGTATGGGGCCCTTTTCGCTCAGGAGTTTCGTTGCCGAACCATTGCAAATTGCCATACCCACATCTAGGGTTAGGGTTACGAAAATGAGTTTTTTTACGGTGCCCCGAGAGGCCCGCGCATGGCGCAGTTGGATTCCTGGTCCAAAAGGGAGCAGAAAACGTATGGGGCCCTTTTCGCTCAGGAGTTTCGTTGCCGAGCAATTGTCTAACCCCGACTAGCACCTAGGGTTAGGGTTACGAAAATGAGGTTTTTTACGGTGCCCGGAGAGGCCCGCGCATGGCGCAGTTGGATTCCTGGTCCAAAAGGGAGCAGAAAACGTATGGGGCCCTTTTCGCTCAGGAGTTTCGTTGCCGAACCATTGCAAATTGCCATACCCACATCTAGGGTTAGGGTTACGAAAATGAGGTTTTTTACGGTGCCCGGAGAGGCCCGCGCATGGCGCAGTTGGATTCCTGGTCCAAAAGGGAGCAGAAAACGTATGGGGCCCTTTTCGCTCAGGAGTTTCGTTGCCGAACCATTGCAAATTGCCATACCCACATCTAGGGTTAGGGTTACGAAAATGAGGTTTTTTACGGTGCCCGGAGAGGCCCGCGCATGGCGCAGTTGGATTCCTGGTCCAAAAGGGACCAGAAAACGTATGGGGCCCTTTTCGCTCAGGAGTTTCGTTGCCGAGCAATTGTCTAACCCCGACTAGCACCTAGGGTTAGGGTTACGAAAATGAGGTTTTTTACGGTGCCCGGAGAGGCCCGCGCATGGCGCAGTTGGATTCCTGGTCCAAAAGGGAGCAGAAAACGTATGGGGCCCTTTTCGCTCAGGAGTTTCGTTGCCGAGCAATTGTCTAACCCCGACTAGCACCTAGGGTTAGGGTTACGAAAATGAGGTTTTTTACGGTGCCCGGAGAGGCCCGCGCATGGCGCAGTTGGATTCCTGGTCCAAAAGGGAGCAGAAAACGTATGGGGCCCTTTTCGCTCAGGAGTTTCGTTGCCGAACCATTGCAAATTGCCATACCCACATCTAGGGTTAGGGTTACGAAAATGAGGTTTTTTACGGTGCCCGGAGAGGCCCGCGCATGGCGCAGTTGGATTCCTGGTCCAAAAGGGAGCAGAAAACGTATGGGGCCCTTTTCGCTCAGGAGTTTCGTTGCCGAACCATTGCAAATTGCCATACCCACATCTAGGGTTAGGGTTACGAAAATGAGGTTTTTTACGGTGCCCGGAGAGGCCCGCGCATGGCGCAGTTGGATTCCTGGTCCAAAAGGGAGCAGAAAACGTATGGGGCCCTTTTCGCTCAGGAGTTTCGTTGCCGAGCAATTGTCTAACCCCGACTAGCACCTAGGGTTAGGGTTACGAAAATGAGTTTTTTTACGGTGCCCGGAGAGGCCCGCGCATGGCGCAGTTGGATTCCTGGTCCAAAAGGGAGCAGAAAACGTATGGGGCCCTTTTCGCTCAGGAGTTTCGTTGCCGAACCATTGCAAATTGCCATACCCACATCTAGGGTTAGGGTTACGAAAATGAGGTTTTTTACGGTGCCCGGAGAGGCCCGCGCATGGCGCAGTTGGATTCCTGGTCCAAAAGGGAGCAGAAAACGTATGGGGCCCTTTTCGCTCAGGAGTTTCGTTGCCGAGCAATTGTCTAACCCCGACTAGCACCTAGGGTTAGGGTTACGAAAATGAGGTTTTTTACGGTGCCCGGAGAGGCCCGCGCATGGCGCAGTTGGATTCCTGGTCCAAAAGGGAGCAGAAAACGTATGGGGCCCTTTTCGCTCAGGAGTTTCGTTGCCGAACCATTGCAAATTGCCATACCCACATCTAGGGTTAGGGTTACGAAAATGAGGTTTTTTACGGTGCCCGGAGAGGCCCGCGCATGGCGCAGTTGGATTCCTGGTCCAAAAGGGAGCAGAAAACGTATGGGGCCCTTTTCGCTCAGGAGTTTCGTTGCCGAACCATTGCAAATTGCCATACCCACATCTAGGGTTAGGGTTACGAAAATGAGGTTTTTTACGGTGCCCGGAGAGGCCCGCGCATGGCGCAGTTGGATTCCTGGTCCAAAAGGGAGCAGAAAACGTATGGGGCCCTTTTCGCTCAGGAGTTTCGTTGCCGAGCAATTGTCTAACCCCGACTAGCACCTAGGGTTAGGGTTACGAAAATGAGTTTTTTTACGGTGCCCGGAGAGGCCCGCGCATGGCGCAGTTGGATTCCTGGTCCAAAAGGGAGCAGAAAACGTATGGGGCCCTTTTCGCTCAGGAGTTTCGTTGCCGAACCATTGCAAATTGCCATACCCACATCTAGGGTTAGGGTTACGAAAATGAGGTTTTTTACGGTGCCCGGAGAGGCCCGCGCATGGCGCAGTTGGATTCCTGGTCCAAAAGGGAGCAGAAAACGTATGGGGCCCTTTTCGCTCAGGAGTTTCGTTGCCGAGCAATTGTCTAACCCCGACTAGCACCTAGGGTTAGGGTTACGAAAATGAGTTTTTTTACGGTGCCCGGAGAGGCCCGCGCATGGCGCAGTTGGATTCCTGGTCCAAAAGGGACCAGAAAACGTATGGGGCCCTTTTCGCTCAGGAGTTTCGTTGCCGAACCATTGCAAATTGCCATACCCACATCTAGGGTTAGGGTTACGAAAATGAGTTTTTTTACGGTGCCCGGAGAGGCCCGCGCATGGCGCAGTTGGATTCCTGGTCCAAAAGGGAGCAGAAAACGTATGGGGCCCTTTTCGCTCAGGAGTTTCGTTGCCGAGCAATTGCAAATTGCCATACCCACATCTAGGGTTAGGGTTACGAAAATGAGGTTTTTTACGGTGCCCGGAGAGGCCCGCGCATGGCGCAGTTGGATTCCTGGTCCAAAAGGGAGCAGAAAACGTATGGGGCCCTTTTCGCTCAGGAGTTTCGTTGCCGAACCATTGCAAATTGCCATACCCACATCTAGGGTTAGGGTTACGAAAATGAGGTTTTTTACGGTGCCCGGAGAGGCCCGCGCATGGCGCAGTTGGATTCCTGGTCCAAAAGGGACCAGAAAACGTATGGGGCCCTTTTCGCTCAGGAGTTTCGTTGCCGAGCAATTGTCTAACCCCGACTAGCACCTAGGGTTAGGGTTACGAAAATGAGGTTTTTTACGGTGCCCGGAGAGGCCCGCGCATGGCGCAGTTGGATTCCTGGTCCAAAAGGGAGCAGAAAACGTATGGGGCCCTTTTCGCTCAGGAGTTTCGTTGCCGAGCAATTGTCTAACCCCGACTAGCACCTAGGGTTAGGGTTACGAAAATGAGGTTTTTTACGGTGCCCGGAGAGGCCCGCGCATGGCGCAGTTGGATTCCTGGTCCAAAAGGGAGCAGAAAACGTATGGGGCCCTTTTCGCTCAGGAGTTTCGTTGCCGAACCATTGCAAATTGCCATACCCACATCTAGGGTTAGGGTTACGAAAATGAGGTTTTTTACGGTGCCCGGAGAGGCCCGCGCATGGCGCAGTTGGATTCCTGGTCCAAAAGGGAGCAGAAAACGTATGGGGCCCTTTTCGCTCAGGAGTTTCGTTGCCGAACCATTGCAAATTGCCATACCCACATCTAGGGTTAGGGTTACGAAAATGAGGTTTTTTACGGTGCCCGGAGAGGCCCGCGCATGGCGCAGTTGGATTCCTGGTCCAAAAGGGAGCAGAAAACGTATGGGGCCCTTTTCGCTCAGGAGTTTCGTTGCCGAGCAATTGTCTAACCCCGACTAGCACCTAGGGTTAGGGTTACGAAAATGAGGTTTTTTACGGTGCCCGGAGAGGCCCGCGCATGGCGCAGTTGGATTCCTGGTCCAAAAGGGAGCAGAAAACGTATGGGGCCCTTTTCGCTCAGGAGTTTCGTTGCCGAACCATTGCAAATTGCCATACCCACATCTAGGGTTAGGGTTACGAAAATGAGGTTTTTTACGGTGCCCGGAGAGGCCCGCGCATGGCGCAGTTGGATTCCTGGTCCAAAAGGGAGCAGAAAACGTATGGGGCCCTTTTCGCTCAGGAGTTTCGTTGCCGAACCATTGCAAATTGCCATACCCACATCTAGGGTTAGGGTTACGAAAATGAGGTTTTTTACGGTGCCCGGAGAGGCCCGCGCATGGCGCAGTTGGATTCCTGGTCCAAAAGGGAGCAGAAAACGTATGGGGCCCTTTTCGCTCAGGAGTTTCGTTGCCGAACCATTGCAAATTGCCATACCCACATCTAGGGTTAGGGTTACGAAAATGAGGTTTTTTACGGTGCCCGGAGAGGCCCGCGCATGGCGCAGTTGGATTCCTGGTCCAAAAGGGAGCAGAAAACGTATGGGGCCCTTTTCGCTCAGGAGTTTCGTTGCCGAGCAATTGTCTAACCCCGACTAGCACCTAGGGTTAGGGTTACGAAAATGAGGTTTTTTACGGTGCCCGGAGAGGCCCGCGCATGGCGCAGTTGGATTCCTGGTCCAAAAGGGAGCAGAAAACGTATGGGGCCCTTTTCGCTCAGGAGTTTCGTTGCCGAACCATTGCAAATTGCCATACCCACATCTAGGGTTAGGGTTACGAAAATGAGGTTTTTTACGGTGCGCGGAGAGGCCCGCGCATGGCGCAGTTGGATTCCTGGTTCCTGGGGTGGAGTACTATGAGTGTGAAGTGGAATGGTTCAATAATAACAGGTAGTTTTCTATCAATATTCCTCCAAATGTACATGTGATGCAGTGAAATATGAATAGTTAGAAGGCTTTTATTCTGAAATGCTACATCAGTTTTTTCTGAAAGTTTCTGGGTGAACCCCCGGGGTGAGGTACTATGAATCTGAAGTGGAATGGTTCAATAATAACAGGTAGTTTTCTATCAATATTCCTCCAAATGTGCCAGGCCTTTTTGCATGGCAATTGTCTAACCCCGACTTGCACCTATACGGTGCCAGGAGAGGCCCGCGCATGGCGCAGTTGGATTCCTGGTCCAAAAGGGAGCAGAAAACGTATGGGGCCCTTTTCGCTCAGGAGTTTCGTTGCCGAACCATTGCAAATTGCCATACCCACATCTAGGGTTAGGGTTACGAAAATGAGGTTTTTTACGGTGCCCGGAGAGGCCCGCGCATGGCGCAGTTGGATTCCTGGTCCAAAAGGGAGCAGAAAACGTATGGGGCCCTTTTCGCTCAGGAGTTTCGTTGCCGAACCATTGCAAATTGCCATACCCACATCTAGGGTTAGGGTTACGAAAATGAGGTTTTTTACGGTGCCCGGAGAGGCCCGCGCATGGCGCAGTTGGATTCCTGGTCCAAAAGGGAGCAGAAAACGTATGGGGCCCTTTTCGCTCAGGAGTTTCGTTGCCGAGCAATTGTCTAACCCCGACTAGCACCTAGGGTTAGGGTTACGAAAATGAGGTTTTTTACGGTGCCCGGAGAGGCCCGCGCATGGCGCAGTTGGATTCCTGGTCCAAAAGGGAGCAGAAAACGTATGGGGCCCTTTTCGCTCAGGAGTTTCGTTGCCGAACCATTGCAAATTGCCATACCCACATCTAGGGTTAGGGTTACGAAAATGAGGTTTTTTACGGTGCCCGGAGAGGCCCGCGCATGGCGCAGTTGGATTCCTGGTCCAAAAGGGAGCAGAAAACGTATGGGGCCCTTTTCGCTCAGGAGTTTCGTTGCCGAACCATTGCAAATTGCCATACCCACATCTAGGGTTAGGGTTACGAAAATGAGGTTTTTTACGGTGCCCGGAGAGGCCCGCGCATGGCGCAGTTGGATTCCTGGTCCAAAAGGGAGCAGAAAACGTATGGGGCCCTTTTCGCTCAGGAGTTTCGTTGCCGAACCATTGCAAATTGCCATACCCACATCTAGGGTTAGGGTTACGAAAATGAGGTTTTTTACGGTGCCCGGAGAGGCCCGCGCATGGCGCAGTTGGATTCCTGGTCCAAAAGGGAGCAGAAAACGTATGGGGCCCTTTTCGCTCAGGAGTTTCGTTGCCGAGCAATTGTCTAACCCCGACTAGCACCTAGGGTTAGGGTTACGAAAATGAGGTTTTTTACGGTGCCCGGAGAGGCCCGCGCATGGCGCAGTTGGATTCCTGGTCCAAAAGGGAGCAGAAAACGTATGGGGCCCTTTTCGCTCAGGAGTTTCGTTGCCGAACCATTGCAAATTGCCATACCCACATCTAGGGTTAGGGTTACGAAAATGAGGTTTTTTACGGTGCGCGGAGAGGCCCGCGCATGGCGCAGTTGGATTCCTGGTTCCTGGGGTGGAGTACTATGAGTGTGAAGTGGAATGGTTCAATAATAACAGGTAGTTTTCTATCAATATTCCTCCAAATGTACATGTGATGCAGTGAAATATGAATAGTTAGAAGGCTTTTATTCTGAAATGCTACATCAGTTTTTTCTGAAAGTTTCTGGGTGAACCCCCGGGGTGAGGTACTATGAATCTGAAGTGGAATGGTTCAATAATAACAGGTAGTTTTCTATCAATATTCCTCCAAATGTGCCAGGCCTTTTTGCATGGCAATTGTCTAACCCCGACTTGCACCTATACGGTGCCAGGAGAGGCCCGCGCATGGCGCAGTTGGATTCCTGGTCCAAAAGGGAGCAGAAAACGTATGGGGCCCTTTTCGCTCAGGAGTTTCGTTGCCGAACCATTGCAAATTGCCATACCCACATCTAGGGTTAGGGTTACGAAAATGAGGTTTTTTACGGTGCCCGGAGAGGCCCGCGCATGGCGCAGTTGGATTCCTGGTCCAAAAGGGAGCAGAAAACGTATGGGGCCCTTTTCGCTCAGGAGTTTCGTTGCCGAACCATTGCAAATTGCCATACCCACATCTAGGGTTAGGGTTACGAAAATGAGGTTTTTTACGGTGCCCGGAGAGGCCCGCGCATGGCGCAGTTGGATTCCTGGTCCAAAAGGGAGCAGAAAACGTATGGGGCCCTTTTCGCTCAGGAGTTTCGTTGCCGAGCAATTGTCTAACCCCGACTAGCACCTAGGGTTAGGGTTACGAAAATGAGTTTTTTTACGGTGCCCGGAGAGGCCCGCGCATGGCGCAGTTGGATTCCTGGTCCAAAAGGGAGCAGAAAACGTATGGGGCCCTTTTCGCTCAGGAGTTTCGTTGCCGAACCATTGCAAATTGCCATACCCACATCTAGGGTTAGGGTTACGAAAATGAGGTTTTTTACGGTGCCCGGAGAGGCCCGCGCATTGCGCAGTTGGATTCCTGGTTCCTGGGGTGGAGTACTATGAGTGTGAAGTGGAATGGTTCAATAATAACAGGTAGTTTTCTATCAATATTCCTCCAAATGTACATGTGATGCAGTGAAATATGAATAGTTAGAAGGCTTTTATTCTGAAATGCTACATCAGTTTTTTCTGAAAGTTTCTGGGTGAACCCCCGGGGTGAGGTACTATGAGTCTGAAGTGGAATAGTTCAATAATAACAGGTAGTTTTCTATCAATATTCCTCCAAATGTGCCAGGCCTTTTTGCATGGCAATTGTCTAACCCCGACTTGCACCTATACGGTGCCAGGAGAGGCCCGCGCATGGCGCAGTTGGATTCCGGGTCCAAAAGGGAGCAGAAAACGTATGGGGCCCTTTTCGCTCAGGAGTTTCGTTGCCGAACCATTGCAAATTGCCATACCCACATCTAGGGTTAGGGTTACGAAAATGAGGTTTTTTACGGTGCCCGGAGAGGCCCGCGCATGGCGCAGTTGGATTCCTGGTCCAAAAGGGAGCAGAAAACGTATGGGGCCCTTTTCGCTCAGGAGTTTCGTTGCCGAGCAATTGTCTAACCCCGACTAGCACCTAGGGTTAGGGTTACGAAAATGAGGTTTTTTACGGTGCCCGGAGAGGCCCGCGCATGGCGCAGTTGGATTCCTGGTCCAAAAGGGAGCAGAAAACGTATGGGGCCCTTTTCGCTCAGGAGTTTCGTTGCCGAACCATTGCAAATTGCCATACCCACATCTAGGGTTAGGGTTACGAAAATGAGGTTTTTTACGGTGCGCGGAGAGGCCCGCACATGGCGCAGTTGGATTCCTGGTTCCTGGGGTGGAGTACTATGAGTGTGAAGTGGAATGGTTCAATAATAACAGGTAGTTTTCTATCAATATTCCTCCAAATGTACATGTGATGCAGTGAAATATGAATAGTTAGAAGGCTTTTATTCTGAAATGCTACATCAGTTTTTTCTGAAAGTTTCTGGGTGAACCCCCGGGGTGAGGTACTATGAGTCTGAAGTGGAATGGTTCAATAATAACAGGTAGTTTTCTATCAATATTCCTCCAAATGTGCCAGGCCTTTTTGCATGGCAATTGTCTAACCCCGACTTGCACCTATACGGTGCCAGGAGAGGCCCGCGCATGGCGCAGTTGGATTCCGGGTCCAAAAGGGAGCAGAAAACGTATGGGGCCCTTTTCGCTCAGGAGTTTCGTTGCCGAACCATTGCAAATTGCCATACCCACATCTAGGGTTAGGGTTACGAAAATGAGGTTTTTTACGGTGCCCGGAGAGGCCCGCGCATGGCGCAGTTGGATTCCTGGTCCAAAAGGGAGCAGAAAACGTATGGGGCCCTTTTCGCTCAGGAGTTTCGTTGCCGAGCAATTGTCTAACCCCGACTAGCACCTAGGGTTAGGGTTACGAAAATGAGGTTTTTTACGGTGCCCGGAGAGGCCCGCGCATGGCGCAGTTGGATTCCTGGTCCAAAAGGGAGCAGAAAACGTATGGGGCCCTTTTCGCTCAGGAGTTTCGTTGCAGAACCATTGCAAATTGCCATACCCACATCTAGGGTTAGGGTTACGAAAATGAGGTTTTTTACGGTGCGCGGAGAGGCCCGCACATGGCGCAGTTGGATTCCTGGTTCCTGGGGTGGAGTACTATGAGTGTGAAGTGGAATGGTTCAATAATAACAGGTAGTTTTCTATCAATATTCCTCCAAATGTACATGTGATGCAGTGAAATATGAATAGTTAGAAGGCTTTTATTCTGAAATGCTACATCAGTTTTTTCTGAAAGTTTCTGGGTGAACCCCCGGGGTGAGGTACTATGAGTCTGAAGTGGAATGGTTCAATAATAACAGGTAGTTTTCTATCAATATTCCTCCAAATGTGCCAGGCCTTTTTGCATGGCAATTGTCTAACCCCGACTTGCACCTATACGGTGCCAGGAGAGGCCCGCGCATGGCGCAGTTGGATTCCTGGTCCAAAAGGGAGCAGAAAACGTATGGGGCCCTTTTCGCTCAGGAGTTTCGTTGCCGAACCATTGCAAATTGCCATACCCACATCTAGGGTTAGGGTTACGAAAATGAGGTTTTTTACGGTGCCCGGAGAGGCCCGCGCATGGCGCAGTTGGATTCCTGGTCCAAAAGGGAGCAGAAAACGTATGGGGCCCTTTTCGCTCAGGAGTTTCGTTGCCGAGCAATTGTCTAACCCCGACTAGCACCTAGGGTTAGGGTTACGAAAATGAGGTTTTTTACGGTGCCCGGAGAGGCCCGCGCATGGCGCAGTTGGATTCCTGGTCCAAAAGGGAGCAGAAAACGTATGGGGCCCTTTTCGCTGAGGAGTTTCGTTGCCGAGCAATTGTCTAACCCCGACTAGCACCTAGGGTTAGGGTTACGAAAATGAGGTTTTTTACGGTGCCCGGAGAGGCCCGCGCATGGCGCAGTTGGATTCCTGGTCCAAAAGGGAGCAGAAAACGTATGGGGCCCTTTTCGCTCAGGAGTTTCGTTGCCGAACCATTGCAAATTGCCATACCCACATCTAGGGTTAGGGTTACGAAAATGAGGTTTTTTACGGTGCCCGGAGAGGCCCGCGCATGGCGCAGTTGGATTCCTGGTCCAAAAGGGAGCAGAAAACGTATGGGGCCCTTTTCGCTCAGGAGTTTCGTTGCCGAGCAATTGTCTAACCCCGACTAGCACCTAGGGTTAGGGTTACGAAAATGAGGTTTTTTACGGTGCCCGGAGAGGCCCGCGCATGGCGCAGTTGGATTCCTGGTCCAAAAGGGAGCAGAAAACGTATGGGGCCCTTTTCGCTCAGGAGTTTCGTTGCCGAACCATTGCAAATTGCCATACCCACATCTAGGGTTAGGGTTACGAAAATGAGGTTTTTTACGGTGCCCGGAGAGGCCCGCGCATGGCGCAGTTGGATTCCTGGTTCCTGGGGTGGAGTACTATGAGTGTGAAGTGGAATGGTTCAATAATAACAGGTAGTTTTCTATCAATATTCCTCCAAATGTACATGTGATGCAGTGAAATATGAATAGTTAGAAGGCTTTTATTCTGAAATGCTACATCAGTTTTTTCTGAAAGTTTCTGGGTGAACCCCCGGGGTGAGGTACTATGAGTCTGAAGTGGAATGGTTCAATAATAACAGGTAGTTTTCTATCAATATTCCTCCAAATGTGCCAGGCCTTTTTGCATGGCAATTGTCTAACCCCGACTTGCACCTATACGGTGCCAGGAGAGGCCCGCGCATGGCGCAGTTGGATTCCGGGTCCAAAAGGGAGCAGAAAACGTATGGGGCCCTTTTCGCTCAGGAGTTTCGTTGCCGAACCATTGCAAATTGCCATACCCACATCTAGGGTTAGGGTTACGAAAATGAGGTTTTTTACGGTGCCCGGAGAGGCCCGCGCATGGCGCAGTTGGATTCCTGGTCCAAAAGGGAGCAGAAAACGTATGGGGCCCTTTTCGCTCAGGAGTTTCGTTGCCGAGCAATTGTCTAACCCCGACTAGCACCTAGGGTTAGGGTTACGAAAATGAGGTTTTTTACGGTGCCCGGAGAGGCCCGCGCATGGCGCAGTTGGATTCCTGGTCCAAAAGGGAGCAGAAAACGTATGGGGCCCTTTTCGCTCAGGAGTTTCGTTGCCGAACCATTGCAAATTGCCATACCCACATCTAGGGTTAGGGTTACGAAAATGAGGTTTTTTACGGTGCGCGGAGAGGCCCGCACATGGCGCAGTTGGATTCCTGGTTCCTGGGGTGGAGTACTATGAGTGTGAAGTGGAATGGTTCAATAATAACAGGTAGTTTTCTATCAATATTCCTCCAAATGTACATGTGATGCAGTGAAATATGAATAGTTAGAAGGCTTTTATTCTGAAATGCTACATCAGTTTTTTCTGAAAGTTTCTGGGTGAACCCCCGGGGTGAGGTACTATGAGTCTGAAGTGGAATGGTTCAATAATAACAGGTAGTTTTCTATCAATATTCCTCCAAATGTGCCAGGCCTTTTTGCATGGCAATTGTCTAACCCCGACTTGCACCTATACGGTGCCAGGAGAGGCCCGCGCATGGCGCAGTTGGATTCCTGGTCCAAAAGGGAGCAGAAAACGTATGGGGCCCTTTTCGCTCAGGAGTTTCGTTGCCGAACCATTGCAAATTGCCATACCCACATCTAGGGTTAGGGTTACGAAAATGAGGTTTTTTACGGTGCCCGGAGAGGCCCGCGCATGGCGCAGTTGGATTCCTGGTCCAAAAGGGAGCAGAAAACGTATGGGGCCCTTTTCGCTCAGGAGTTTCGTTGCCGAGCAATTGTCTAACCCCGACTAGCACCTAGGGTTAGGGTTACGAAAATGAGGTTTTTTACGGTGCCCGGAGAGGCCCGCGCATGGCGCAGTTGGATTCCTGGTCCAAAAGGGAGCAGAAAACGTATGGGGCCCTTTTCGCTGAGGAGTTTCGTTGCCGAGCAATTGTCTAACCCCGACTAGCACCTAGGGTTAGGGTTACGAAAATGAGGTTTTTTACGGTGCCCGGAGAGGCCCGCGCATGGCGCAGTTGGATTCCTGGTCCAAAAGGGAGCAGAAAACGTATGGGGCCCTTTTCGCTCAGGAGTTTCGTTGCCGAACCATTGCAAATTGCCATACCCACATCTAGGGTTAGGGTTACGAAAATGAGGTTTTTTACGGTGCCCGGAGAGGCCCGCGCATGGCGCAGTTGGATTCCTGGTCCAAAAGGGAGCAGAAAACGTATGGGGCCCTTTTCGCTCAGGAGTTTCGTTGCCGAGCAATTGTCTAACCCCGACTAGCACCTAGGGTTAGGGTTACGAAAATGAGGTTTTTTACGGTGCCCGGAGAGGCCCGCGCATGGCGCAGTTGGATTCCTGGTCCAAAAGGGAGCAGAAAACGTATGGGGCCCTTTTCGCTCAGGAGTTTCGTTGCCGAACCATTGCAAATTGCCATACCCACATCTAGGGTTAGGGTTACGAAAATGAGGTTTTTTACGGTGCCCGGAGAGGCCCGCGCATGGCGCAGTTGGATTCCTGGTTCCTGGGGTGGAGTACTATGAGTGTGAAGTGGAATGGTTCAATAATAACAGGTAGTTTTCTATCAATATTCCTCCAAATGTACATGTGATGCAGTGAAATATGAATAGTTAGAAGGCTTTTATTCTGAAATGCTACATCAGTTTTTTCTGAAAGTTTCTGGGTGAACCCCCGGGGTGAGGTACTATGAGTCTGAAGTGGAATGGTTCAATAATAACAGGTAGTTTTCTATCAATATTCCTCCAAATGTGCCAGGCCTTTTTGCATGGCAATTGTCTAACCCCGACTTGCACCTATACGGTGCCAGGAGAGGCCCGCGCATGGCGCAGTTGGATTCCGGGTCCAAAAGGGAGCAGAAAACGTATGGGGCCCTTTTCGCTCAGGAGTTTCGTTGCCGAACCATTGCAAATTGCCATACCCACATCTAGGGTTAGGGTTACGAAAATGAGGTTTTTTACGGTGCCCGGAGAGGCCCGCGCATGGCGCAGTTGGATTCCTGGTCCAAAAGGGAGCAGAAAACGTATGGGGCCCTTTTCGCTCAGGAGTTTCGTTGCCGAGCAATTGTCTAACCCCGACTAGCACCTAGGGTTAGGGTTACGAAAATGAGGTTTTTTACGGTGCCCGGAGAGGCCCGCGCATGGCGCAGTTGGATTCCTGGTCCAAAAGGGAGCAGAAAACGTATGGGGCCCTTTTCGCTCAGGAGTTTCGTTGCCGAACCATTGCAAATTGCCATACCCACATCTAGGGTTAGGGTTACGAAAATGAGGTTTTTTACGGTGCGCGGAGAGGCCCGCACATGGCGCAGTTGGATTCCTGGTTCCTGGGGTGGAGTACTATGAGTGTGAAGTGGAATGGTTCAATAATAACAGGTAGTTTTCTATCAATATTCCTCCAAATGTACATGTGATGCAGTGAAATATGAATAGTTAGAAGGCTTTTATTCTGAAATGCTACATCAGTTTTTTCTGAAAGTTTCTGGGTGAACCCCCGGGGTGAGGTACTATGAGTCTGAAGTGGAATGGTTCAATAATAACAGGTAGTTTTCTATCAATATTCCTCCAAATGTGCCAGGCCTTTTTGCATGGCAATTGTCTAACCCCGACTTGCACCTATACGGTGCCAGGAGAGGCCCGCGCATGGCGCAGTTGGATTCCTGGTCCAAAAGGGAGCAGAAAACGTATGGGGCCCTTTTCGCTCAGGAGTTTCGTTGCCGAACCATTGCAAATTGCCATACCCACATCTAGGGTTAGGGTTACGAAAATGAGGTTTTTTACGGTGCCCGGAGAGGCCCGCGCATGGCGCAGTTGGATTCCTGGTCCAAAAGGGAGCAGAAAACGTATGGGGCCCTTTTCGCTCAGGAGTTTCGTTGCCGAGCAATTGTCTAACCCCGACTAGCACCTAGGGTTAGGGTTACGAAAATGAGGTTTTTTACGGTGCCCGGAGAGGCCCGCGCATGGCGCAGTTGGATTCCTGGTCCAAAAGGGAGCAGAAAACGTATGGGGCCCTTTTCGCTCAGGAGTTTCGTTGCCGAACCATTGCAAATTGCCATACCCACATCTAGGGTTAGGGTTACGAAAATGAGGTTTTTTACGGTGCGCGGAGAGGCCCGCACATGGCGCAGTTGGATTCCTGGTTCCTGGGGTGGAGTACTATGAGTGTGAAGTGGAATGGTTCAATAATAACAGGTAGTTTTCTATCAATATTCCTCCAAATGTACATGTGATGCAGTGAAATATGAATAGTTAGAAGGCTTTTATTCTGAAATGCTACATCAGTTTTTTCTGAAAGTTTCTGGGTGAACCCCCGGGGTGAGGTACTATGAGTCTGAAGTGGAATGGTTCAATAATAACAGGTAGTTTTCTATCAATATTCCTCCAAATGTGCCAGGCCTTTTTGCATGGCAATTGTCTAACCCCGACTTGCACCTATACGGTGCCAGGAGAGGCCCGCGCATGGCGCAGTTGGATTCCTGGTCCAAAAGGGAGCAGAAAACGTATGGGGCCCTTTTCGCTCAGGAGTTTCGTTGCCGAACCATTGCAAATTGCCATACCCACATCTAGGGTTAGGGTTACGAAAATGAGGTTTTTTACGGTGCCCGGAGAGGCCCGCGCATGGCGCAGTTGGATTCCTGGTCCAAAAGGGAGCAGAAAACGTATGGGGCCCTTTTCGCTCAGGAGTTTCGTTGCCGAGCAATTGTCTAACCCCGACTAGCACCTAGGGTTAGGGTTACGAAAATGAGGTTTTTTACGGTGCCCGGAGAGGCCCGCGCATGGCGCAGTTGGATTCCTGGTCCAAAAGGGAGCAGAAAACGTATGGGGCCCTTTTCGCTCAGGAGTTTCGTTGCCGAACCATTGCAAATTGCCATACCCACATCTAGGGTTAGGGTTACGAAAATGAGGTTTTTTACGGTGCGCGGAGAGGCCCGCGCATGGCGCAGTTGGATTCCTGGTTCCTGGGGTGGAGTACTATGAGTGTGAAGTGGAATGGTTCAATAATAACAGGTAGTTGTCTATCAATATTCCTCCAAATGTACATGTGATGCAGTGAAATATGAATAGTTAGAAGGCTTTTATTCTGAAATGCTACATCAGTTTTTTCTGAAAGTTTCTGGGTGAACCCCCGGGGTGAGGTACTATGAGTCTGAAGTGGAATGGTTCAATAATAACAGGTAGTTTTCTATCAATATTCCTCCAAATGTGCCAGGCCTTTTTGCATGGCAATTGTCTAACCCCAACTTGCACCTATACGGTGCCAGGAGAGGCCCGCGCATGGCGCAGTTGGATTCCTGGTCCAAAAGGGAGCAGAAAACGTATGGGGCCCTTTTCGCTCAGGAGTTTCGTTGCCGAACCATTGCAAATTGCCATACCCACATCTAGGGTTAGGGTTACGAAAATGAGGTTTTTTACGGTGCCCGGAGAGGCCCGCGCATGGCGCAGTTGGATTCCTGGTCCAAAAGGGAGCAGAAAACGTATGGGGCCCTTTTCGCTCAGGAGTTTCGTTGCCGAGCAATTGTCTAACCCCGACTAGCACCTAGGGTTAGGGTTACGAAAATGAGGTTTTTTACGGTGCCCGGAGAGGCCCGCGCATGGCGCAGTTGGATTCCTGGTCCAAAAGGGAGCAGAAAACGTATGGGGGCCTTTTCGCTCAGGAGTTTCGTTGCCGAACCATTGCAAATTGCCATACCCACATCTAGGGTTAGGGTTACGAAAATGAGGTTTTTTTACGGTGCGCGGAGAGGCCCGCGCATGGCGCAGTTGGATTCCTGGTTCCTGGGGTGGAGTACTATGAGTGTGAAGTGGAATGGTTCAATAATAACAGGTAGTTTTCTATCAATATTCCTCCAAATGTACATGTGATGCAGTGAAATATGAATAGTTAGAAGGCTTTTATTCTGAAATGCTACATCAGTTTTTTCTGAAAGTTTCTGGGTGAACCCCCGGGGTGAGGTACTATGAGTCTGAAGTGGAATGGTTCAATAATAACAGGTAGTTTTCTATCAATATTCCTCCAAATGTGCCAGGCCTTTTTGCATGGCAATTGTCTAACCCCGACTTGCACCTATACGGTGCCAGGAGAGGCCCGCGCATGGCGCAGTTGGATTCCTGGTCCAAAAGGGAGCAGAAAACGTATGGGGCCCTTTTCGCTCAGGAGTTTCGTTGCCGAACCATTGCAAATTGCCATACCCACATCTAGGGTTAGGGTTACGAAAATGAGGTTTTTTACGGTGCCCGGAGAGGCCCGCGCATGGCGCAGTTGGATTCCTGGTCCAAAAGGGAGCAGAAAACGTATGGGGCCCTTTTCGCTCAGGAGTTTCGTTGCCGAACCATTGCAAATTGCCATTCCCACATCTAGGGTTAGGGTTACGAAAATGAGTTTTTTTACGGTGCCCGGAGAGGCCCGCGCATGGCGCAGTTGGATTCCTGGTCCAAAAGGGAGCAGAAAACGTATGGGGCCCTTTTCGCTCAGGAGTTTCGTTGCCGAGCAATTGTCTAACCCCGACTAGCACCTAGGGTTAGGGTTACGAAAATGAGGTTTTTTACGGTGCCCGGAGAGGCCCGCGCATGGCGCAGTTGGATTCCTGGTCCAAAAGGGAGCAGAAAACGTATGGGGCCCTTTTCGCTCAGGAGTTTCGTTGCCGAACCATTGCAAATTGCCATACCCACATCTAGGGTTAGGGTTACGAAAATGAGGTTTTTTACGGTGCCCGGAGAGGCCCGCGCATGGCGCAGTTGGATTACTGGTTCCTGGGGTGGAGTACTATGAGTGTGAAGTGGAATGGTTCAATAATAACAGGTAGTTTTCTATCAATATTCCTCCAAATGTACATTTGATGCAGTGAAATATGAATAGTTAGAAGGCTTTTATTCTGAAATGCTACATCAGTTTTTTCTGAAAGTTTCTGGGTGAACCCCCGGGGTGAGGTACTATGAGTCTGAAGTGGAATGGTTCAATAATAACAGGTAGTTTTCTATCAATATTCCTCCAAATGTGCCAGGCCTTTTTGCATGGCAATTGTCTAACCCCGACTTGCACCTATACGGTCCCAGGAGAGGCCCGCGCATGGCGCAGTTGGATTCCTGGTCCAAAAGGGAGCAGAAAACGTATGGGGCCCTTTTCGCTCAGGAGTTTCGTTGCCGAACCATTGCAAATTGCCATACCCACATCTAGGGTTAGGGTTACGAAAATGAGGTTTTTTACGGTGCCCGGAGAGGCCCGCGCATGGCGCAGTTGGATTCCTGGTCCAAAAGGGAGCAGAAAACGTATGGGGCCCTTTTCGCTCAGGAGTTTCGTTGCCGAGCAATTGTCTAACCCCGACTAGCACCTAGGGTTAGGGTTACGAAAATGAGGTTTTTTACGGTGCCCGGAGAGGCCCGCGCATGGCGCAGTTGGATTCCTGGTCCAAAAGGGAGCAGAAAATGTATGGGGCCCTTTTCGCTCAGGAGTTTCGTTGCCGAACCATTGCAAATTGCCATACCCACATCTAGGGTTAGGGTTACGAAAATGAGGTTTTTTACGGTGCCCGGAGAGGCCCGCGCATGGCGCAGTTGGATTCCTGGTCCAAAAGGGAGCAGAAAACGTATGGGGCCCTTTTCGCTCAGGAGTTTCGTTGCCGAACCATTGCAAATTGCCATACCCACATCTAGGGTTAGGGTTACGAAAATGAGGTTTTTTACGGTGCCCGGAGAGGCCCGCGCATGGCGCAGTTGGATTCCTGGTCCAAAAGGGAGCAGAAAACGTATGGGGCCCTTTTCGCTCAGGAGTTTCGTTGCCGAACCATTGCAAATTGCCATACCCACATCCAGGGTTAGGGTTACGAAAATGAGTTTTTTTACGGTGCCCGGAGAGGCCCGCGCATGGCGCAGTTGGATTCCTGGTCCAAAAGGGAGCAGAAAACGTATGGGGCCCTTTTCGCTCAGGAGTTTCGTTGCCGAACCATTGCAAATTGCCATACCCACATCTAGGGTTAGGGTTACGAAAATGAGGGTTTTTACGGTGCCCGGAGAGGCCCGCGCATGGCGCAGTTGGATTCCTTGTCCAAAAGGGAGCAGAAAACGTATGGGGCCCTTTTCGCTCAGGAGTTTCGTTGCCGAACCATTGCAAATTGCCATACCCACATCTAGGTTAGGGTTACGAAAATGAGGTTTTTTACGGTGCCCGGAGAGGCCCACGCATGGCGCAGTTGGATTCCTGGTCCAAAAGGGAGCAGAAAATGTATGGGGCCCTTTTCGCTCAGGAGTTTCGTTGCCGAGCAATTGTCTAACCCAGCATAGCACCTAGGGTTAGGGTTACGAAAATGTGTTTTTTTACGGTGCCCGGAGAGGCCCGCGCATGGCGCAGTTGGATTCCTGGTCCAAAAAGGAGCAGAAAACGTATGGGGCCCTTTTCGCTCAGGAGTTTCGTTGCCGAACCATTGCAAATTGCCATACCCACATCTAGGGTTAGGGTTACGAAAATGAGTTTTTTTACGGTGCCCGGAGAGGCCCGCGCATGGCGCAGTTGGATTCCTGGTCCAAAAGGGAGCCGAAAACGTATGGGGCCCTTTTCGCTCAGGAGTTTCGTTGCCGAACCATTGCAAATTGCCATATCCACATCTAGGGTTAGGGTTACGAAAATGAGTTTTTTTACGGTGCCCGGAGAGGCCCGCGCATGGCGCAGTTGGATTCCTGGTTCCTGGGGTGGAGTACTATGAGTGTGAAGTGGAATGGTTCAATAATAACAGGTAGTTTTCTATCAATATTCCTCCAAATGTACATGTGATGCAGTGAAATATGAATAGTTAGAAGGCTTTTATTCTGAAATGCTACATCAGTTTGCTCTGAAAGTTTCTGGGTGAACCCCCGGGGTGAGGTACTATGAGTCTGAAGTGGAATGGTTCAATAATAAGAGGTAGTTTTCTATCAATATTCCTCCAAATGTGCCAGGCCTTTTTGCATGGCAATTGTCTAACCCCGACTAGCACCTATACGGTGCCCGGAGAGGCCTGCGCATGGCGCAGTTGGATTCCTGGTCCAAAATGGAGCAGAAAACGTATGGGGCCCTTTTCGCTCAGGAGTTTCGTTGCCGAACCATTGCAAATTGCCATACCCACATCTAGGTTAGGGTTACGAAAATAAGGTTTTTTACGGTGCCCGGAGAGGCCTGCGCATGGCGCAGTTGGATTCCTGGTCCAAAAGGGAGCAGAAAATGTATGGGGCCCTTTTCGCTCAGGAGTTTCGTTGCCGAGCAATTGTCTAACCCAGCATAGCACCTAGGGTTAGGGTTACGAAAATGTGTTTTTTTACGGTGCCCGGAGAGGCCCGCGCATGGCGAAGTTGGATTCCTGGTCCAAAAGGGAGCAGAAAACGTATGGGGCCCTTTTCGCTCAGGAGTTTCGTTGCCGAACCATTGCAAATTGCCATACCCACATCTAGGGTTAGGGTTACGAAAATGAGTTTTTTTACGGTGCCCGGAGAGGCCCGCGCATGGCGCAGTTGGATTCCTGGTCCAAAAGGGAGCAGAAAACGTATGGGGCCCTTTTCGCTCAGGAGTTTCGTTGCCGAACCATTGCAAATTGCCATACCCACATCTAGGGTTAGGGTTACGAAAATGAGGTTTTTTACGGTGCCCGGAGAGGCCCGCGCATGGCGCAGTTGGATTCCTGGTCCAAAAGGGAGCAGAAAATGTATGGGGCCCTTTTCGCTCAGGAGTTTCGTTGCCGAGCAATTGTCTAACCCAGCATAGCACCTAGGGTTAGGGTTACGAAAATGTGTTTTTTTACGGTGCCCGGAGAGGCCCGCGCATGGCGCAGTTGGATTCCTGGTCCAAAAGGGAGCAGAAAACGTATGGGGTCCTTTTCACTCAGGAGTTTCGTTGCCGAACCATTGCAAATTGCCATACCCACATCTAGGGTTAGGGTTACGAAAATTAGTTTTTTTACGGTGCCCGGAGAGGCCCGCGCATGGCGCAGTTGGATTCCTGGTCCAAAAGGGAGCAGAAAACGTATGGGGCCCTTTTCGCTCAGGAGTTTCGTTGCCGAACCATTGCAAATTGCCATACCCACATCTAGGGTTAGGGTTACAAAAATGAGGTTTTTTACGGTACCCGGAGAGGCCCGCGCATGGCGCAGTTGGATTCCTGGTCCAAAAGGGAGCAGAAAACGTATGGGGCCCTTTTCGCTCAGGAGTTTCGTTGCCGAACCATTGCAAATTGCCATACCCACATCTAGGGTTAGGGTTACGAAAATGAGGTTTTTTACGATGCCCGGAGAGGCCCGCGCATGGCGCAGTTGGATTCCTGATCCAAAAGGGAGCAGAAAACGTATGGGGCCCTTTTCGCTCAGGAGTTTCGTTGCCGAACCATTGCAAATTGCCATACCCACATCTAGGGTTAGGGTTACGAAAATGAGGTTTTTTACGGTGCCCGGAGAGGCCCGCGCATGGCGCAGTTGGATTCCTTGTCCAAAAGGGAGCAGAAAACGTATGGGGCCCTTTTCGCTCAGGAGTTTCGTTGCCGAACCATTGCAAATTGCCATACCCACATCTAGGGTTAGGGTTACGAAAATGAGTTTTTTTACGGTGCCCGGAGAGGCCCGCGCATGGCGCAGTTGGATTCCTGGTCCAAAAGGGAGCAGAAAACGTATGGGGCCCTTTTCGCTCAGGAGTTTCGTTGCCGAACCATTGCAAATTGCCATACCCACATCTAGGGTTAGGGTTACGAAAATGAGGTTTTTTACGGTGCCCGGAGAGGCCCGCACATGGCGCAGTTGGATTCCTGGTTCCTGGGGTGGAGTACTATGAGTGTGAAGTGGAATGGTTCAATAATAACAGGTAGTTTTCTATCAATATTCCTCCAAATGTACATGTGATGCAGTGAAATATGAATAGTTAGAAGGCTTTTATTCTGAAATGCTACATCAGTTTGCTCTGAAAGTTTCTGGGTGAACCCCCGGGGTGAGGTACTATGAGTCTGAAGTGGAATGGTTCAATAATAAGAGGTAGTTTTCTATCAATATTCCTCCAAATGTGCCAGGCCTTTTTGCATGGCAATTGTCTAACCCCGACTAGCACCTATACGGTGCCCGGAGAGGCCCGCGCAAGGCGCAGTTGGATTCCTGGTCCAAAATGGAGCAGAAAACGTATGGGGCCCTTTTCGCTCAGGAGTTTCGTTGCCGAACCATTGCAAATTGCCATACCCACATCTAGGTTAGGGTTACGAAAATGAGGTTTTTTACGGTGCCCGGAGAGGCCCGCGCATGGGGCAGTTGGATTCCTGGTCCAAAAGGGAGCAGAAAATGTATGGGGCCCTTTTCGCTCAGGAGTTTCGTTGCCGAGCAATTGTCTAACCCAGCATAGCACCTAGGGTTAGGGTTACGAAAATGTGTTTTTTTACGGTGCCCGGAGAGGCCCGCGCATGGCGCAGTTGGATTCCTGGTCCAAAAAGGAGCAGAAAACGTATGGGGCCCTTTTCGCTCAGGAGTTTTGTTGCCGAACCATTGCAAATTGCCATACCCACATCTAGGGTTAGGGTTACGAAAATGAGGTTTTTTACGGTGCCCGGAGAGGCCCGCGCATGGCGCAGTTGGATTCCTGGTCCAAAAGGGAGCCGAAAACGTATGGGGCCCTTTTCGCTCAGGAGTTTCGTTGCCGAACCATTGCAAATTGCCATACCCACATCTAGGGTTAGGGTTACGAAAATGTGTTTTTTTACGGTGCCCGGAGAGGCCCGCGCATGGCGCAGTTGGATTCCTTGTCCAAAAGGGAGCAGAAAACGTATGGGGCCCTTTTCGCTCAGGAGTTTCGTTGCCGAACCATTGCAAATTGCCATACCCACATCTAGGTTAGGGTTACGAAAATGAGGTTTTTTACGGTGCCCGGAGAGGCCCACGCATGGCGCAGTTGGATTCCTGGTCCAAAAGGGAGCAGAAAATGTATGGGGCCCTTTTCGCTCAGGAGTTTCGTTGCCGAGCAATTGTCTAACCCAGCATAGCACCTAGGGTTAGGGTTACGAAAATGTGTTTTTTTACGGTGCCCGGAGAGGCCCGCGCATGGCGCAGTTGGATTCCTGGTCCAAAAAGGAGCAGAAAACGTATGGGGCCCTTTTCGCTCAGGAGTTTCGTTGCCGAACCATTGCAAATTGCCATACCCACATCTAGGGTTAGGGTTACGAAAATGAGTTTTTTTACGGTGCCCGGAGAGGCCCGCGCATGGCGCAGTTGGATTCCTGGTCCAAAAGGGAGCCGAAAACGTATGGGGCCCTTTTCGCTCAGGAGTTTCGTTGCCGAACCATTGCAAATTGCCATATCCACATCTAGGGTTAGGGTTACGAAAATGAGTTTTTTTACGGTGCCCGGAGAGGCCCGCGCATGGCGCAGTTGGATTCCTGGTTCCTGGGGTGGAGTACTATGAGTGTGAAGTGGAATGGTTCAATAATAACAGGTAGTTTTCTATCAATATTCCTCCAAATGTACATGTGATGCAGTGAAATATGAATAGTTAGAAGGCTTTTATTCTGAAATGCTACATCAGTTTGCTCTGAAAGTTTCTGGGTGAACCCCCGGGGTGAGGTACTATGAGTCTGAAGTGGAATGGTTCAATAATAAGAGGTAGTTTTCTATCAATATTCCTCCAAATGTGCCAGGCCTTTTTGCATGGCAATTGTCTAACCCCGACTAGCACCTATACGGTGCCCGGAGAGGCCTGCGCATGGCGCAGTTGGATTCCTGGTCCAAAATGGAGCAGAAAACGTATGGGGCCCTTTTCGCTCAGGAGTTTCGTTGCCGAACCATTGCAAATTGCCATACCCACATCTAGGTTAGGGTTACGAAAATAAGGTTTTTTACGGTGCCCGGAGAGGCCTGCGCATGGCGCAGTTGGATTCCTGGTCCAAAAGGGAGCAGAAAATGTATGGGGCCCTTTTCGCTCAGGAGTTTCGTTGCCGAGCAATTGTCTAACCCAGCATAGCACCTAGGGTTAGGGTTACGAAAATGTGTTTTTTTACGGTGCCCGGAGAGGCCCGCGCATGGCGAAGTTGGATTCCTGGTCCAAAAGGGAGCAGAAAACGTATGGGGCCCTTTTCGCTCAGGAGTTTCGTTGCCGAACCATTGCAAATTGCCATACCCACATCTAGGGTTAGGGTTACGAAAATGAGTTTTTTTACGGTGCCCGGAGAGGCCCGCGCATGGCGCAGTTGGATTCCTGGTCCAAAAGGGAGCAGAAAACGTATGGGGCCCTTTTCGCTCAGGAGTTTCGTTGCCGAACCATTGCAAATTGCCATACCCACATCTAGGGTTAGGGTTACGAAAATGAGGTTTTTTACGGTGCCCGGAGAGGCCCGCGCATGGCGCAGTTGGATTCCTGGTCCAAAAGGGAGCAGAAAATGTATGGGGCCCTTTTCGCTCAGGAGTTTCGTTGCCGAGCAATTGTCTAACCCAGCATAGCACCTAGGGTTAGGGTTACGAAAATGTGTTTTTTTACGGTGCCCGGAGAGGCCCGCGCATGGCGCAGTTGGATTCCTGGTCCAAAAGGGAGCAGAAAACGTATGGGGTCCTTTTCACTCAGGAGTTTCGTTGCCGAACCATTGCAAATTGCCATACCCACATCTAGGGTTAGGGTTACGAAAATTAGTTTTTTTACGGTGCCCGGAGAGGCCCGCGCATGGCGCAGTTGGATTCCTGGTCCAAAAGGGAGCAGAAAACGTATGGGGCCCTTTTCGCTCAGGAGTTTCGTTGCCGAACCATTGCAAATTGCCATACCCACATCTAGGGTTAGGGTTACAAAAATGAGGTTTTTTACGGTACCCGGAGAGGCCCGCGCATGGCGCAGTTGGATTCCTGGTCCAAAAGGGAGCAGAAAACGTATGGGGCCCTTTTCGCTCAGGAGTTTCGTTGCCGAACCATTGCAAATTGCCATACCCACATCTAGGGTTAGGGTTACGAAAATGAGGTTTTTTACGATGCCCGGAGAGGCCCGCGCATGGCGCAGTTGGATTCCTGATCCAAAAGGGAGCAGAAAACGTATGGGGCCCTTTTCGCTCAGGAGTTTCGTTGCCGAACCATTGCAAATTGCCATACCCACATCTAGGGTTAGGGTTACGAAAATGAGGTTTTTTACGGTGCCCGGAGAGGCCCGCGCATGGCGCAGTTGGATTCCTTGTCCAAAAGGGAGCAGAAAACGTATGGGGCCCTTTTCGCTCAGGAGTTTCGTTGCCGAACCATTGCAAATTGCCATACCCACATCTAGGGTTAGGGTTACGAAAATGAGTTTTTTTACGGTGCCCGGAGAGGCCCGCGCATGGCGCAGTTGGATTCCTGGTCCAAAAGGGAGCAGAAAACGTATGGGGCCCTTTTCGCTCAGGAGTTTCGTTGCCGAACCATTGCAAATTGCCATACCCACATCTAGGGTTAGGGTTACGAAAATGAGGTTTTTTACGGTGCCCGGAGAGGCCCGCACATGGCGCAGTTGGATTCCTGGTTCCTGGGGTGGAGTACTATGAGTGTGAAGTGGAATGGTTCAATAATAACAGGTAGTTTTCTATCAATATTCCTCCAAATGTACATGTGATGCAGTGAAATATGAATAGTTAGAAGGCTTTTATTCTGAAATGCTACATCAGTTTGCTCTGAAAGTTTCTGGGTGAACCCCCGGGGTGAGGTACTATGAGTCTGAAGTGGAATGGTTCAATAATAAGAGGTAGTTTTCTATCAATATTCCTCCAAATGTGCCAGGCCTTTTTGCATGGCAATTGTCTAACCCCGACTAGCACCTATACGGTGCCCGGAGAGGCCCGCGCAAGGCGCAGTTGGATTCCTGGTCCAAAATGGAGCAGAAAACGTATGGGGCCCTTTTCGCTCAGGAGTTTCGTTGCCGAACCATTGCAAATTGCCATACCCACATCTAGGTTAGGGTTACGAAAATGAGGTTTTTTACGGTGCCCGGAGAGGCCCGCGCATGGGGCAGTTGGATTCCTGGTCCAAAAGGGAGCAGAAAATGTATGGGGCCCTTTTCGCTCAGGAGTTTCGTTGCCGAGCAATTGTCTAACCCAGCATAGCACCTAGGGTTAGGGTTACGAAAATGTGTTTTTTTACGGTGCCCGGAGAGGCCCGCGCATGGCGCAGTTGGATTCCTGGTCCAAAAAGGAGCAGAAAACGTATGGGGCCCTTTTCGCTCAGGAGTTTTGTTGCCGAACCATTGCAAATTGCCATACCCACATCTAGGGTTAGGGTTACGAAAATGAGGTTTTTTACGGTGCCCGGAGAGGCCCGCGCATGGCGCAGTTGGATTCCTGGTCCAAAAGGGAGCCGAAAACGTATGGGGCCCTTTTCGCTCAGGAGTTTCGTTGCCGAACCATTGCAAATTGCCATACCCACATCTAGGGTTAGGGTTACGAAAATGTGTTTTTTTACGGTGCCCGGAGAGGCCCGCGCATGGCGCAGTTGGATTCCTGGTCCAAAAGGGAGCAGAAAACGTATGGGGCCCTTTTCGCTCAGGAGTTTCGTTGCCGAACCATTGCAAATTGCCATACCCACATCTAGGGTTAGGGTTACGAAAATGAGGTTTTTTACGGTGCCCGGAGAGGCCCGCGCATGGCGCAGTTGGATTCCTGGTCCAAAAGGGAGCAGAAAATGTATGGGGCCCTTTTCGCTCAGGAGTTTCGTTGCCGAGCAATTGTCTAACCCAGACTAGCACCTAGGGTTAGGGTTACGAAAATGAGGTTTTTTACGGTGCCCGGAGAGGCCCGCGCATGGCGCAGTTGGATTCCTGGTCCAAAAGGGAGCAGAAAACGTATGGGGCCCTTTTCGCTCAGGAGTTTCGTTGCCGAACCATTGCAAATTGCCATACCCACATCTAGGGTTAGGGTTACGAAAATGAGGTTTTTTACGGTGCCCAGAGAGGCCCGCGCATGGCGCAGTTGGATTCCTGGTCCAAAAGGGAGCAGAAAACGTATGGGGCCCTTTTCGCTCAGGAGTTTCGTTGCCGAACCATTGCAAATTGCCAGACCCACACGTAGGGTTAGGGTTACGAAAATGAGGTTTTTTACGGTGCCCGGAGAGGCCTGCACATGGCGCAGTTGGATTCCTGGTCCAAAAGGGAGCAGAAAACGTATGGGGCCCTTTTCGCGCAGGAGTTTCGTTGCCGAACCATTGCAAATTGCCAGACCCACACGTAGGGTTAGGGTTACGAAAATTAGGTTTTTTACGGTGCCTGGAGAGGGCGCGCATGGCGCACTTGGATTCCTGGTCCAAAAAGGAGCAGAAAACGTATGGGGCCCTTTTCGCTCAGGAGTTTCGTTGCCGAACCATTGCAAATTGCCAGGGCTAGGGTTAGGGTTAGGGTTACGAAAATGAGGTGTTTACATCTGGGCATTAGCAGGGAGGGGGCTTGCCGGGTGGCTGCGTAACATGTAGACGCAACAGTTTACAAACGTATGGCATCCATTCGTTCAGAATCAGGTCATCAACCATCCAGGTGTCTCTCTCTCTCTCTCTCTCTCTCTCTCTCACTCTCTCTCACTCTGTCTATCACCCCCCTCCATATTCTCATCAGGTGCGGTGTGACAAGGCTGTGGACGGGTGGGTGTGCAGGTGTGTCCATTGATCCAAAATGACAGGTGGCCTCTGAGCCTGTTGCCTGGAGACAGTGGCTTGGCAGGCTTGACAGGGAGGGCCGCAGCTGCAGCCAACCTGCTGTCCAGGAGCAGCACCTGAAGACAGGTCAGTGTCTGTACTGTATCCTGATGCTCTATTCATGAGGGGAAACATTCCTCCACTATTTATTTACACACATGTAGATCATCTACTATGTACATGACAGGATAGCCAGGCCTATAGACCATCCTCACAGCTGTTCACTCCTCACAGATCAACAGCTCTCTCTCTCTCTCTCTGTCTCTCTCTCTCTCTCTCTCTCTCTCTCTCACACACACACACACACACACACACACGCGCGCACAGTCGAATCAAACTACATTTAACATTGAATGCCACTATACTTATACATGAAAAAAAGAAACATAGTCCACTATGATGTCATGTTGCACCAGCCCTTTAAAAAGAAACATTCTCTGCACCATCTCTTGACTCTCAAAACATGTTGTGAGACGAGTACAGCCGCTCAGCAGTGTGAAAGAGCGCCAAAATGCATCATTTTGGTCCAATATCATTGCCTCTACTCAGAATGCAACACTCCTGCTCAGAGTTGCTCTCTCGCTCCATTGATGGAGTCAAATGTCAGCTGCTTCCAGTAGACTTTTTGCAGGTGGTTTTGAACAGAGAGGAGCTGGATGCTGCTCAAAACACATCCAGTATGCAAATGAGAGTGAGACCATAAGTCCTGTGATACAAGTGTAGGTGTGCCTGACGCCTGTACAATAGCGTGCGTGCGCCAGTGTCAGTGTCAGGTGGCAGTGGCAGTGGCAGTGTCAGTACAAGACAAGACTTGAGGCTGGTGTCAGTACCAGAACCAGACACAAGGCTGGCCATAATCTCAATGAATGAGTTGTTTGGATCTGGTGGCTCTGGCGCCGCCCTGTGGCGTCACAGGGTTTTACACCACTTCCTCAGTCTGCACATGTGGCCTGCAGAGAGGAGGTGAGTGGCGTTTGTTTGGGCAGCATTGTCATTGTATTGATAGCGTTTAGAAAGTAATGTTGGTCCAAGTGTCAAATGTTTGTTTGCCTCATTGTGAGCATGTAGTGAGTTGATGCTACATGTTGATTGTATGTTATTCAAGTGTCTGGTGTCTGGTGTGGATTACAATGACTCAGCACTTCCTGCAGCTTAGCTCAGCTCAGCTCAGCTCAGCTCAGTGGACGCTCATGCTGCGCAACTCAGCCGCATTTCTCTTTTCCTGCGCGGCTGTCTGTCTGTCTGTCTGTCTGTCTGTCTGTCTGTCTGCCACCGTGACTCTGTCAAGCACAACACATCAGCTCAGGGCAGACAGGAACTCCCAAAGCGCACAAATAAAACCAATTTCAAAGTGAAATAATGATTTGGTCACTCACACTCTCTCTCTCTCTCTCTCTCTCTCTCTCACACGCGTGCGCACGCACGCGCGCACACACACACACACACACACACACACACACAGACAAGGAGGCAAATTGTGACAAGACTGATCACTGATGTCATAAAAAAAAGTTGTTGTTCAAATAAATATACCAAGTAGTTATATAAGCTCTCTGGTTGTATTGCTTTGCCACGCACGCAATTTTGATTTATTTTAGTATTTTAATATATTCAAAGGAATATGTTTTGTTTAGAGGGAATATTGGAATATGATTTTGGGGCTATTTTGACAGCCCTACATCCCACGCTCCAGAATCTCATCTAGCCTGATACGGGCTCTGCTGGGGAGTGCACTAATGCAGACAGGTGGAGCAGAGGAAAGGTGGGGGTGTCATGTTCTGTAAGAACTTGCCATTTATCTTTAAATTTGTCTCCCTCTAGTGGTCATTTGGGAGTAATTCTTTATTTTCTTGTTAATTCCTGCATTGGCTTCTCATTGGTTGTTTTTGGTCATGTGACAGTCACAACCAGGAAATGCTTTAGGTTTGCCTTTCATGTGGTCAGCTTGCAGCTCCAGCTACTTTCTCTTTTTCTTCTTCTGTTTTGTCTTGGAAAGCATCACTTGTAAGTTACATTTAAGTTAGTTATAATGATAAAAGTGTCATTTAATATATTCTGGTATGTTACATTTAAATATTTCGTTTATTTACATTGTGAATACTGCCAGTGCAAAAGTAGCCTTGTTATAGTGTTTTCTGCTAATATTTGATAGCCTAGCTGCTGCATGTCAATGCTAGTTCCTATTGGTGTTTTTTGATGGTGAACTTTGTGTATATTGTTTGGAGATATATTTACAGCTATTTACACATCACATTTAATTTGATATTTGTATGTTATGACTTAGCAGCTGTCATTTACATAATTGCATGTCGTTGTATGTATGATGTCTTTCAAATAGCATTTAGTAATTGGTGCTATCTTTTGGTTTTATTTCAGTTTTACAAAATAATTCACTCATGAGAATGACGACAACAGTAAAGGACATTCAACTTTACTCCAGCCTCCGACTTTCTCTTGAAGTCTGTTAGCTATCTGTCAATTTGTGTACAGACACACACATCGAGGACAGAATAGGGGGAGAGGGGATCCTTTAAGTCCTAACTAAAGGATAGTGTTTGTCAGACACTATCAACATGCCACAAGTGAAGAGTCACTACCATCCTGGATGTGTTGTACTTGCTTCATACAGCCTGTAGTCGGGTTCAGGAGCACTGAGGAGGCTGATTTTTGGACAAAATAAATTCAATCTACTTTTTTCCCTACCACCTCCTCCTTTGTTACAGCAGAGTCTACCACAGTGACATAGCCTATAACCAAAACCACCAAGAGCAACCGACACCAAACCATTTCATTGTATTCCTGCTTTATTGGCTCACATAGCCTACATGCAGCCTTATTTTAATTTGCCAGGCCAAAATACTGCCAAACTATGCTGGTTTTATGAGATGTCTGTCTGCCCCATAGACTGTAGGTCCACTCCCGCTTTCAACCACGCTGGCTTGTGTTTACATCTGGGCATTAGCAGGGAGGGGGCTTGCCGGGTGGCTGCGTAACATGTAGACGCAACAGTTTACAAACGTATGGCATCCATTCGTTCAGAATCAGGTCATCAACCATCCAGGTGTCTCTCTCTCTCTCTCTCTCTCTCTCTCTCTTGCTCTCTCTCACTCTGTCTATCACCCCCCTCCATATTCTCATCAGGTGCGGTGTGACAAGGCTGTGGACGGGTGGGTGTGCAGGTGTGTCCATTGATCCAAAATGACAGGTGGCCTCTGAGCCTGTTGCCTGGAGACAGTGGCTTGGCAGGCTTGACAGGGAGGGCCGCAGCTGCAGCCAACCTGCTGTCCAGGAGCAGCACCTGAAGACAGGTCAGTGTCTGTACTGTATCCTGATGCTCTATTCATGAGGGGAAACATTCCTCCACTATTTATTTACACACATGTAAATCATCTACTATGTACATGACAGGATAGCCAGGCCTATAGACCATCCTCACAGCTGTTCACTCCTCACAGATCAACAGCTCTCTCTCTCTCTCTCTGTGTCTCTCTCTCTCTCTCTCTCTCTCTCTCTCACACACACACACACACACACACACACACGCGCGCACAGTCGAATCAAACTACATTTAACATTGAATGCCACTATCCTTATACATGAAAAAAAGAAACATAGTCCACTATGATGTGATGTTGCACCAGCCCTTTAAAAAGAAACATTCTCTGCACCATCTCTTGACTCTCAAAACATGTTGTGAGACGAGTACAGCCGCTCAGCAGTGTGAAAGAGTGCCAAAATGCGTCATTTTGGTCCAATATCATTGCCTCTACCCAGAATGCAACACTCCTGCTCAGAGTTGCTCTCTCGCTCCATTGATGGAGTCAAATGTCAGCTGCTTCCAGTAGACTTTTTGCAGGTGGTTTTGAACAGATAGGAGCTGGATGCTGCTCAAAACACATCCAGTATGCAAATGAGAGTGAGACCATAAGTCCTGTGATACAAGTGTAGGTGTGCCTGACGCCTGTACAATAGCGTGCGTGCGCCAGTGTCAGTGTCAGGTGGCAGTGGCAGTGGCAGTGTCAGTACAAGACAAGACTTGAGGCTGGTGTCAGTACCAGAACCAGACACAAGGCTGGCCATAATCTCAATGAATGAGTTGTTTGGATCTGGTGGCTCTGGCGCCGCCCTGTGGCGTCACAGGGTTTTACACCACTTCCTCAGTCTGCACATGTGGCCTGCAGAGAGGAGGTGAGTGGCGTTTGTTTGGGCAGCATTGTCATTGTATTGATAGCGTTTAGAAAGTAACATTGGTCCAAGTGTCAAATGTTTGTTTCCCTCTTTGTGAGCATGTAGTGAGTTGATGCTACATGTTGATTGTATGTTATTCAAGTGTCTGGTGTCTGGTGTGGATTACAATGACTCAGCACTTCCTGCAGCTCAGCTCAGCTCAGCTCAGCTCAGCT
>NW_028151569.1:35000-62128 GCF_964638095.1 Poromitra crassiceps | reverse complement strand
TGTCTCCTTCTGCACGTCTCTCCTCTTCTCTCTTCTTCTCTCTGTCTCCTTCTGCACGGTCTCTCCTCCTCTCTCTCTTCTCTCTGTCTCCTCTGCACGTCCTCTGCTCCTCTCTCTTCTTCTGTCTTCTCTTGTTCTCAGTTCCTCTGCACGTCTCTCCTTTCCTCTTCTTCTCTCTTTTTCTGTCTCCTCTGCACGTCTCTCCTCTCTCTTCTGTCTCCTCTGCACGTCTCTCCTCCTCTCTCTTCTTCTCTCTGTCTCCTCTGCACGTCTCTCCTCCTCTCTCTTCTTCTCTCTGTCTCCTCTGCACGTCTCTCCTCCTCTCTCTTCTTCTCTCTGTCTCCTCTGCACGTCTCTCCTCCTCTCTCTTCTTCTCTCTGTCTCCTCTGCACGTCTCTCCTCTCTCTTCTTCTCTCTGTCTCCTCTGCACGTCTCTCCTCCTCTCTCTTCCTCTCTCTGTCTCCTCTGCACGTCCTCCTCTCTCTTCTTCTCTCTGTCTCCTCTGCACGTCTCTCCTCCTCTCTCTTCTCTCTGTCTCCTCTGCACGTCTCTCCTCTCTCCTCTCCTCTCTGTCTCCTCTGCACGTCTCTCCTCCTCTCTCTTCTTCTCTCTGTCTCCTCTGCACGTCTCTCCTCCTCTCTCTTCTTCTCTCTGTCTCCTCTGCACGTCTCTCCTCTTCTCTCTTCTTCTCTCTGTCTCCTCTGCACGTCTCTCCTCCTCTCTCTTCTTCTCTCTGTCTCCTCTGCACGTCTCTCCTCCTCTCTCTTCTTCTCTCTGTCTCCTCTGCACATCTCTCCTCTTCTCTCTTCTTCTCTCTGTCTCCTCTGCACGTCTCTCCTCCTCTCTCTTCTTCTCTCTGTCTCCTCTGCACGTCTCTCCTCCTCTCTCTTCTTCTCTCTGTCTCCTCTGCACGTCTCTCCTCCTCTCTCTTCTTCTCTGTCTCCTCTGCACGTCTCTCCTCCTCTCTCTTCTTCTCTCTGTCTCCTCTGCACGTCTCTCCTCCTCTCTCTTCTTCTCTCTGTCTCCTCTGCACGTCTCTCCTCCTCTCTCTTCTTCTCTCTGTCTCCTCTGCACGTCTCTCCTCCTCTCTCTTCTTCTCTCTGTCTCCTCTGCACGTCTCTCCTCCTCTCTCTTCTTCTCTCTGTCTCCTCTGCACGTCTCTCCTCTTCTCTCTTCTTCTCTCTGTCTCCTCTGCACGTCTCTCCTCTTCTCTCTTCTTCTCTCGGTCTCCTCTGCACGTCTCTCCTCTTCTCTCTTCTTCTCTCTGTCTCCTCTGCACGTCTCTCCTCCTCTCTCTTCTTCTCTCTGTCTCCTCTGCACGTCTCTCCTCTTCTCTCTTCTTCTCTCTGTCTCCTCTGCACGTCTCTCCTCCTCTCTCTTCCCTACCTGTCACTCCTTTCCCCCACACCTCCTCCTATTTGTTGTGATCGCTTCGTTTCTCGCTCCCAATTTCAGTCTTTCAACACTGCTGCCATTAAAATGTTTCGCAACACCTCTCCAAAATACATTTGAATAACTCAAGCAGTGGAGCCACCCAAAGCTGTCTTTGTGGCAGAGATTTGGGGGGTGGGGGGGTTGTTTAAAAACTTTTTCAATTACAGAATTGATTGGTGCTGCCCGTTTGAGTGAAGGATTCAAAATGCCCAGAGATTGACTAATACCCTTTTTCCATACAAATGTGCTGGCCTGGCCTGGCCTGGCCTGGCCTGGCTTGCCTTGACGCAGCCCAGCACAACACAGCAGGCCAGCAGTGCTGCTGGGAGCATTTTCATAAAAGAAAAAGTCAAGAAGTCTGTCACAGCTGTAGAGACGGTGGATAAACTTTTAACTTCCTGTAAGTTCTTCACAATAAAAAAAGCTTTTGGGTTATTTTTCAATGGAAAGCTTTTAATATGAAACGGCAGGAGGAAATGTTTTAATCAACAACATGGCTCTGATTTAAATAATTTGATTTAATATGACTAAAGAAGTGGGAAAACGCAAATAATAGAACAGATAGAACGTGTGGTATGTTCAAAAAATTATTATCTGTTGTATTATCACTTTATTGTAATGCAGCCTTTAAAGGAACACTACGCCCATTTTCAACCAGCTTTGTATCATTAGAACATCAGTAGTATATCAGAAAACTGTAAACGGTTTTGAAGTCTGTCATTTAATTTGACAGTTATTGAGTGTTAAAGTGTGGACCAGTGACATCAGTGGTCCACACTAACTCAAATTAATAACTCATTAACTCAAATCAACTCTCAAATCAACTCTCAATAACTGTCAAACTAGATGAATGATGAATAGTTTGACAGTTATTGAGAGTTGATTTGAGTTAATGAGTTATTAATTTGAGTTAGTGTGGACCAGTGATGTCACTGGTCCACACTTTAACACTCAATAACTGTCAAATTAAATGACAGACTTGAAAACAGTTTACAGTTTTCTGATATACTACTGATGTTCTAATGATACAAAGCTGGTTGAAAATGGGCGGAGTGTTCCTTTAAGGCAACACTTACGCCATATCACGAATTCACAATATTACAATATCCAAAATCTGAGACGATATCTAGTCTCATATCACAATCTCGATATAATATGGCTATATTGCCTAGCCCTGGCTATTTGGTGACCGATAACCTTGCCATTGGTCTACCATTGAGAAAGTACTGATGGATCTAAGCTAATCTAGGCTTCAGTGCGTAGTGTCCAACAGATACAGATACAGGCAAATAGCTTCATACAGGTCAATAACTCCGTTGCACAATCCCCTTTCCCAACTGCTTTATTTCCTGTCTAAATATAAGATGTATTTACTGTTGAACACGCCCTTGGATTTTTCCATCAATTATTAATGACTGTGTTTTGCAGAGAGCATAGTCTTCCATTTTCAGCTCCGAGTCCTGTCTCCACCGATCACGGAGATGTAGTGCGAAGTCCCCCTTCTTGCTTCTTCTAATAACGCTGCTCCTCTCCTCTTACATCTTACACCTAAGTTATGGCAGTGTCAGGCAAAACAAAACCTTCATCATGTCTCATCATCTCCTCTCAGCCAACAGGCCTCACACACTGCTCAGCCCAAACCATTAAGATACTTGTCAACATCACTTTCCACAGCCTGGTTGCCTTCGGCTCTCCGGCTAATCGGCCCTGACAGAAACCTGGAGACGCCGCGCGCACGATCTCTCCTCCTCACCTCCAGTTCATCACAGCAGCCCAGGGCATTCAACTCACCTCCTCACCACATAGCCCAGGGTATTACATATTTTACCTCACCCCACGTAAATTATTTAAAGTCCCTTATTTCTATGCCATGGGGTGAGACCGAGTTCTATTAGATACAAATCGAAACGCTTCACCCCCCCCCCCCCCCCCTACCTATTGATTGGGTTCTTGTAGAGGGGGAGGGGTTAATAACCTGTTACTTACACTGCTCAGGCGTGTTATTACAGTGCGGCCGCTAGAGATGTGTGGCTCCATTGGAGCAGGCAGAGAGGACACTGCCAGTGAGCTGTCTAGCTCATTAACCTTCTGTCCATCTGAAGCTGTCTAGCTCATTAACCGTCTGTCCACCTGACAACAGAACAGGGACGGACAGGTGACTCCACTCTGTCTCAGCTCAGATGAAAAGGCAGCCTGCATCAGATCACCAGCAGGGTTGCCTGAGTCAAAGCCAAAGCCAAAGTCACGGCACCTTAATGCATCTTATCAAGCTCACGGTAATCAAGAGTGGAGCTGGCAGGAAGGTTCTCCTCACCCCTGTGCCCTCTGCTCAGTATCCCTGGCTCTCCTCTAACCCTGCCAAAATCACAGTGTCCTAATACATTTAATAACCACCTATATCATCCTGCCAAAATCAGTGTCCTAATACATTTAACCACCTATATCATCCTGCCAAAATCAGTGTCCTAATACATTTAACCACCTATATCAACCTGCCAAAATCAGTGTCCTAATACATTTAACCACCTATATCATCCTGCCAAAATCAGTGTCCTAATACATTTAACCACCTATATCAACCTGCCAAAATCAGTGTCCTAATACATTTAACCACCTATATCATATCATCCTGCTAAAATCACACTGTCCTAATACATTTAACCACCTATATCATCCTGCCAAAATCACACTGTCCTAATACATTTAACCACCTATATCATCCTGCCAAAATCAGTGTCCTAATACATTTAACCACCTATATCATATCATCCTGCTAAAATCACACTGTCCTAATACATTTAACCACCTATATCATCCTGCCAAAATCACACTGTCCTAATACATTTAACCACCTATATCATCCTGCCAAAATCACACTGTCCTAATACATTTAACCTCCTATATCATCCTGCCAAAATCACAGTGTCCTAATACATTTAACCACCTATATCATCCTGCCAAAATCACACTGTCCTAATACATTTAACCACCTATATCATCCTGCCAAAATCACAGTGTCCTAATACATTTAACCTCCTATATCATCCTGCCAAAATCAGTGTCCTAATACATTTAACCACCTATATCATCCTGCCAAAATCACAGTGTCCTAATACATTTAACCTCCTATATCATCCTGCCAAAATCACACTGTCCTAATACATTTAACCACCTATATCATCCTGCCAAAATCACAGTGTCCTAATACATTTAACCACCTATATCATCCTGCCAAAATCACAGTGTCCTAATACATTTAACCTCCTATATCATCCTGCCAAAATCACACTGTCCTAATACATTTAATAACCACCTATATCATCCTGCCAAAATCACAGTGTCCTAATACATTTAACCACCTATATCATCCTGCCAAAATCACAGTGTCCTAATACATTTAACCACCTATATCATCCTGCCAAAATCACACTGTCCTAATACATTTAACCACCTATATCCATCCTGCCAAAATCACAGTGTCCTCCTAATACATTTACCCACCTATATCATCCTGCCAAAATCACAGTGTCCTAATACATTTAACCACCTATATCATCCTGCCAAAATCAGTGTCCTAATACATTTAACCTCCTATATCATCCTGCCAAAATCACACTGTCCTAATACATTTAACCACCTATATCATCCTGCCAAAATCACAGTGTCCTAATACATTTAACCGCCTATATCATCCTGCCAAAATCACAGTGTTCTAATACATTTAACCTTCTATATCATCCTGCCAAAATCACAGTGTCCTAATACATTTAACCACCTATATCCATCCTGCCAAAATCACAGTGTCCTAATACATTTAACCACCTATATCATCCTGCCAAAATCACAGTGTCATAATACATTTAACCACCTATATCCATCCTGCCAAAATCACACTGTCCTAATACATTTAACCGCCTATATCGATCCCACATGGTAATTAAATGCAAATGTAAAATGAAGACATTGATTGAGCTTGTGGATTCCCACCCTGTGATCCTGCAACCTTTCTTTGGTTTGGTTTTCAGAGTGGGAGCCAGTTGGCAGTCCCATCTCGTTTATTTCTCCTCTTTTCCTCAGTCTGTTATCTGGTCTCCATCACAGCGATGATGAGCATGTTACGGTGGGGTCGTGAGATGAATCGTTTATTGGGTGAACTCTGCTCTCGTGGTGTTAATCACCAGAGCAGAGGCGGGCGGACAGCCAGAGATCAGCGCCGTTTTGGTGACAGAAGCTGTGCATTGTTGGCCAATATGTTATATACAGTATATATATATATATATATTATATATATATATATAATATATATATATATATATTATATATATATATATAATATGCATGAGACCGCAGCAAATTGATCAAGGTGAAAAAGTGAATGTTGCCAATGTTACCTGGCAGAGAGAAGCGTACGCAGCCTGATGGAAAAGGTAGAAGAAAATGCCAGCTGTGCTGTTTAGTGTTTACAAGATTCCAATACTCCTCCTCATACAATAGCACTGTTTTCTCTTACCGCTCTGCATATACTTTTAGTGCACTTTTTGCCATCTTTGAAGTGGAAAGCAGCGAATCAGTTGATCTATGAAAGTATATGTAGTGTACTTTCACAGTGAACTCAAAAAGGCTATTTCTTTAAGAAATGTATTTGCAGGGGGAGAGGAAATAAAATCCTATCTGGCGATGTGTTTTGTTCTTGTTTTTCTCTCCCTTTCTTTTAATCTATTTAGCTGAACTTGTTAACGAGGGGTTCATGTGTATATTATGTGGGGGGGGTTGATTAACACGTCAGGTTTTGGGTCTGTTTAGATTCAATTTTTCAATGTTCGTTTTTGATCCAGCTCGTTCCCTTGGCTGCACGTCATCCCCGTGTCTCTCCCTGGTCTCTCTCTTAACTGTGCCTGTCCAAAAGAAGCTTCTGCAGTTCAAATGTTAGACGTTGATAGAGAACAAAGATGCAAAGATCTCCTGACGTGTGAGGGGTTTACGCAGTGCAGCAGAACACAGGACTTTGGCAGGAAAACGATTGCTCCTTGAATGGCAGTTTGGCTGGTGGAGTTAAGCTGGCGGCCTTTGGTGGGTTTGATAATATTGTCATGGAAATTATGAACACTGATTCAGTGCATGGCAACGAAAACTGTATCATTACCAACGTCAAAATCATCATTTTAGCTGAACGGCTCACTTGCAATTATGTTAAATGTTCCAATTTCCTGTGTCTCACACCCGACCACACATGGAACAGTGTAATAATCATCAAGACAACATTATTCAAATGATATAATAGTCACACTGATGTTAACATAGGAGGTTACTGTGATACCGCCCGACCTGCTTCTTCTATCCATTCCAGATCTTAGGCGTATAGATCTTCTTAGGTATGCTGTTACCATGGTAACTCCAGCTGTATGACACTTACATGAGCACAATGTAAGGTGCCGCTTTTATTAGAAGAGATTCACAATTTAAAAGCGCATTAAGTCGGGGGAAAACCGTTATTAAGGAATCGTTATATATATATATTTTCTTAACTGTTTAACTGTTAATTACTTGCCCAGTGATGCCCTTGTGTGCGCCACTTGCTAATGATATAGTAATGCGTGGAACTTAATTAATGTAAAACATCATTATAAAATAGCCAGAGCAATATGAACATGAAGAAAGAATAACAATAGCAAGTAGCAAGATTTGTAGAGGTTTTATGAGGATCTTCCTACTGTAGGTTCAGCATTGAATAAATGCTAAATCAACAACTGTGTATAGTGTGTTATAGACTGTGTATAGTGTGTTATAGACTGTGTATAGTGTGTATATAGACTGTGTATAGTGTGTTATAGACTGTGTATAGTGTGTATATAGACTGTGTATAGTGTGTTATAGACTGTGTATAGTGTGTTATAGACTGTGTATAGTGTGTATATAGACTGTGTATAGTGTGTTATAGACTGTGTATAGTGTGTTATAGACTGTGTATAGTGTGTATATAGAGGCTAAAAATGCTGTGTAGCTGCATCTGCTCACTGGAGAGGGGGTGCGAGGTCTCTGGGATTGAGTTTAGTCCTAATTGTCTTCTCTGCTGCTGCCTGTCCAAGCCCGGTTCTGTACCACAGAGTCAGTCTGTTTCCAGCACTTTGACTCTCCAGCCCGGTTCTGTACCACAGAGACAGTCTGTTTCCAGCACTTTGACTCTCTCCAGCACAGCACTGCAAACAACACATTGACAGAGTGCTCTTAGTCTGTTGCACAAGTTGGAAGTCCTAAGCGTCCTTCAGAAGGACAGTGCCTCTGTTGTTGTCGGACTAGTCCAGTTTGTTGTACCAACTGACAGGTGGTACTCAGTGCACCACCCGACTAAAAACAACATCCAAAAACAATATTGCACTAAAGATGACTTATACCTCAATTCAGGCATTCCATAATTGAGGAGTCATTTGAGGAATGGCAATCATAGCATGAATCCGAGTTGAATCTGAAGTCGTCTGAAGAGGTGTAGAGGTACTGTAGCTAAGAAAGGTGACAGCACCGTTCCCCACGATGCTTCACAGCTGGTGTCATGCAGCTCTAGATGCAGACAAGCAGACGAGGAACAGAGTGTTTGTGGTGTGAGCGCTTTAGCGTGACACTCAGCTCCAGCGTGACTTTAGCATGGCTTTAGTGTGACACTCAGCTCCAGCGTGACTTTAGCATGGCTTTAGTGTGACACTCAGCTCCAGCGTGACTTTAGCATGGCTTTAGCGTGACACTCAGCTCCAGCGTGACTTTAGCATGGCTTTAGCGTGACACTCAGCTCCAGCGTGACTTTAGCATGGCTTTAGCGTGACACTCAGCTCCAGCGTGACTTTAGCATGGCTTTAGTGTGACACTCAGCTCCAGCGTGACTTTAGCATGGCTTTAGCGTGACACTCAGCTCCAGCGTGACTTTAGCATGGCTTTAGCGTGACACTCAGCTCCAGCGTGACTTTAGCATGGCTTTAGTGTGACACTCAGCTCCAGCGTGACTTTAGCATGGCTTTGGCGTGACACTCAGCTCCAGCGTGACTTTAGCATGGCTTTAGCGTGACACTCAGCTCCAGCGTGACTTTAGCATGGCTTTAGCGTGACACTCAGCTCCAGCGTGACTTTAGCATGGCTTTAGCGTGACACTCAGCTCCAGCGTGACTTTAGCATGGCTTTAGCGTGACACTCAGCTCCAGCGTGACTTTAGCATGGCTTTAGCGTGGCACTCAGCTCCAGCGTGACTTTAGCATGGCTTTGGCGTGACACTCAGCTCCAGCGTGACTTTAGCATGGCTTTAGCGTGACACTCAGCTCCAGCGTGACTTTAGCATGGCTTTGGCGTGACACTCAGCTCCAGCGTGACTTTAGCATGGCTTTAGCGTGACACTCAGCTCCAGCGTGACTTTAGCATGGCTTTAGCATGACACTCAGCTCCAGCGTGACTTTAGCATGGCTTTAGCGTGACACTCAGCTCCAGCGTGACTTTAGCATGGCTTTAGCATGACACTCAGCTCCAGCGTGACTTTAGCATGGCTTTGGCGTGTGGTGTGAACAAAGCGTAAAGGTCTTTGCACACACAGTCCGATTGTTTTCGTATGCGTGTTTTTTTATCCGTCATCTGAAAACACAGACGGGTCCCAGCTCGCAAAAATCTATTGACTGATGCGAAAAACGCAGAAAATCGAACCTCGTCCGAAAACTTAAATGACGGACGTAATTGTCGGACTCGGTGTGTCAATCATGATTGACACAAATGAGGTCGTATTCTTTCTTTTTTTCGTGCGTCAATTTCGGACGAAAATACGGACTTGGTGTGCAAAAGCCTTAAGACTGAGAAATTCACTATGGAGTTGGCTTGAACTGTATTCAACTGCTGTTGGTTTGCACTCACTATCTGCATAGGCTAATACACTGTGGGGAACATTGGATTTTGCTGTGTTGTGTTTATTGCTTGCTACTGTGTGTAGCCTACTGGTAGTTTAAGGCAGTGGTTCCCAACCTTTTTTGTCTTATTTACCCCTTGAGCTGTTTTTCCATGACAATAGTACCCCTCACTCATGCATGTTGATGATTACATACAAGTAAATCTATACAAAATATGTTTCACTGAACTGCCGGTGTTTGGGCTTTTTAGTTGTTTTTTTTGCATTATCAGTAGCAGAACAGTGTAGCAGTTGACACTTGCCAGCAGAACTAGTTGCGGCACACACATCACATTTTAACAATGGGCTTATGAAATGACTTGGAATTTTTCTATATTTATTTATCATTTTGGAGGTAAATTGTATTCCCCAATCATTCCATGTACCCCCTGCAAGCTGCTCAAGTACCCCTAGGGGTACACGTACCCCTGGTTGGGAATCAGTGGTTTAAGGGGTTGCTACCTGTTTCAGTTCCTTTGGGTTTTGCTGGTTGTACTACACTAAAAATGGATTTGAACAGACTGAGACTGACTAGAACCCCAGCTTAACCACCAGCCACATAAATTGTTCATAATATATATATATATATATATATAGCTGTTGTTTACAAAAGTTCATATAAGCAAGTGATTTTGTTTTGCAAATTTTTCCCTATAGAGAGGCAAAGTGAAACGTCACTTCCTGCTTTTCTCCCTGTACCAAGCACTGAAAAAATATGAAGGGCGGTGAACGGAGAATAAGGTTACTTTTTTGATCCCTTTTGAATTGTGCCACGGGGTGCCAACGCTAATTTTGTCAATTTAAAACATAACTTTGCATGTCAAGAAAGTCGCAGTTTGTCACCAAACTGTTGCACTAGAAGTTATAAATCAGAAAGGCTACACACACTGTCGCCTAAGTGACGTCACTTTCTCTACCGGCAAAGCTGAAGACCGGCGACATGCCACGAGCTTCCACGAGCTATGTCGTTTTTATACGAAACTAACCCCTACATTTCAGTTTGACGACAAACTGCGACTTTGTTGACATGCAAAGTTATGTTTTGAATTGACAAAATTAACGTTGGCACCCCGTGTCACAATTCAAACGGGAAAAGTAACGTTACTCTCCGTTCACCGCCATTTATATTTTTTCCAGCGCTGGTACAGGGACAAAGCAGGAAGTGACGTTTCACTTTGGCTCTCTATACTTTACTGTACCGAAAATGAACCGAACCATGACTTCAAAAGCGATGTACGTAGTGCAGAGGATATTAATGTTATGTGTGTGTAGTTCTTCATAGATCTACTAGTCGCTTCATTTTGCTCTGAGTGCACCAGATTCATGCATTTGACTTTAAAATGTAAAAAAAAAAAAAAAAAAAGGGAAACCCCCCTGGTTGGAAAGCCTACAATCGCCAATGTTAGCGGCCATTCTTTCCGCCATTCCAACTGCTATTTCTGACAAGAAGTTCCCAGACTTATTGGTAGGCAGAGACCTCCGAGTGTCTGGGAGCCGAGAGTAACCCTAACCTGGCCTCTCCGGTTGGAACTGAGCCATGTGGAGCAGCCTTTGTGTTGCAGCGATGCAGCGTGATGCGTCAGCAGTCTGGTCTGTGTTTCGCTGTCCAGGCTTCATGCTTGGTAAGAAGGATGTCTGCCTGCCAGTCATCATCAGTCAGTGTGGATGTACAAACTTCCTCTGGCTCTCTGAGGACCATCTGGGATTCTCTCTGTGAGAGTCAGTGCTCAAAGCAATGTCACCATAACCGATGAGCAGAGACAATTCATTCATCTAAACATGAGGAATATCAAAGACCAGTCCTTTTTGTTGCAGAATAGTACAGAGTAAACTGCCTGTATCCTTAAGCCCAATTTACGCTTCGTCTGCCGACACTTTTGAAACGGTCGCCGACAGAAATGAGGACTTGAGTCGACACTTTGAAGTGTGGGCGAGCCGTGTCTGCTACCTGGTGAAATGGGGGACACCTCGCCATTCCGAAGTGTCGGCATTCCGATCATTGACTTCTATGCTTTCGGAGAGGCGGCCCTTTTTTATCTCCAAAAAATGTTTCGCCGAGAGGTTAGGTTAGGCTTAGGCGTGGGGGGTGGGAGAGGTTAGGTTTAGGGTTAGGGTCTGGGGGAGGGTTCTTTCGCAATGGCGAGGTTAGGGTTAGAATTTTGTCGGAATGCCGGTATTTCGGAGTGCCGACATTTCGGAATGCCGAGGTGTCCCCGGTGAAATGTCTAGTGTCGCCGACTATGTCATAGTATCGCGCAAGTCTGATGTATGACTTCGTGAAAATCACAAAGAACGTCGTGACCAATTTCCCAGAGAGAGAGGAGGTGAGTTGTGTGGTTGTGTTGTTTATATGCGGCTGCAGCCAAGTACGTTACATCTTGCCTCCGAGGTGGTTTCACTGTGCATTTCGTTCCCGTGGCTGTCTGCAGCTGCTTATAGCGTTCAAGTGTCACGTGAACGTCCTCTGAAGTATAAATGCAACACCCTGAGCGACACTTTATTTTTCATCTGCGACCATGTGCTGAGCGACACTTTATAATAAGTATAAATTAAGCTTTAGTGTGTTTGATAGGTTGCTCCGGTCTATTCACAGTTTTTCTTTGGGGGGGATTTTTCTCCCAAATGGTACATGCCCAATTCCCCCTGCTGTCCCGCTCGTACTGTACCTCCACCCCCTCTGCTGAGAGTTGACTGCACATGCTTCCTCCGATACATGTGCAGTCGCTTCTTTTCGCCTCCCCCCCCAAACAGGCGTCCTGACCGACCAGAGGAGGCGCTAGTGCAGCGACGAGGACGAACACATACCCTTAATCCGGCTGGCTTCCCACCCGCAGACACTGCAGCCAATTGTGCCTGTACGGATACCCGAGGGTCGAACCTGCGACCCTCGTGTTGGTAAACGGGGGAACTCTGCTAGTACTCGTTATCGTTGGGCGGGGCTTGAGAGGATTGCAGGAGCATGCGCCCTTATGTCCTCTGTTTTGATATGAGTCTCTAGCGCCCCCTGGCCTCCCTCTGGGGCTGTACCGCTGCCTTGTCGGGGCGTGCGTTTTCAGCCGCTTGCCTCGACCAATTAGTGGCCGGCATTAGTCTTTCATTACAGCCCTCCCACAGTGCACACCTTCCTCTCACAGTGCGCGGGCGGCTGCAAGCACACCTTGTGAGAGAGAGGACTTCATTAACTTGATGCTCTCGCCTGGCTGGCTTCACCCACGGGCTGGCTGCTCTCTTGTGCTGCTGCTTGTTGATTTATGCCCGAGTCCTCAAGGACAATCTGCTTCCTCGGCCCCCGAGCAAGGCAGCAAACAAACTGCTGCTTCATCATCATCATCATCACCATCTGTGTGGGGGTTCATATCCCCAGATACTCTCTCAATATCCCCCCTTTTACTCTGCTCTGCGTTTGCTCTCCTTTCAAGGCACCTCTCGTCTTCAAACACCATCACACTGAACTAAGTAGGCGAACACTTTACATTACATTACGCTTTTATCCAACGCGACTTACACAATAACACATTTTAGTCATCAATAGAGAAATCAACTATGCAACAGCCTATGACAGCTACAACTTCTGGAGGAATAGTGGTAATTTTATTTAAAAAATTTTAGAGAGAGAGAGAGAGAGAGAGAGAGAGAGAGATGTTAGTTCAAGAAGGGCCCAGATGGAGCCTGAAAAGGTGTGTTTTTAGTCTTTGCCGAAAGATCGGCAGTGATTCGGCCATCCTGACCGAAGGTGCAGGGAGCTCGTTCCACCATTGAGGTGCCAGGGACGAGAAGAGCCGCGAACGGGATGAGCGACTTTTGACTAGCCCCCGTAGCGGAGGGGGGGGGGGGAGAGGGAGGCGTCCTGCACTGGTGGAGGAGCGGAGGGAGCGGTGAGAGGACTCGATGGCTTGATGGGTTGCCAGTAAGTGTATATTGTTTACTTTTGGCTTTAAAGCACTTTAATCATCTACAACAGTACCTATCCCGGGACAGATCCCCGACCTGCTACTTATGCAGCTCTTCTCGTTATGTATCTGGGTTGAGGAGGTGGGTACGCAAAACGCAAGGTGTGATGTAACTGCGGGTTAAAGTGACGGCGTTTGTATGTATGTCAGTGCTCACAGCACTTCCCAGGAGACCTGTAGCCTGGAGGCTGTCTACCTTCCAAGTCAGGAAGCACAACCTGATCTCTCCACCACAGCCAACTACCCTCCACACATTCCTCCTTCGGGTCCGTTTCTGGGAAATATGAATGCAATGTGCAACAGCGTCCTGCTTGTAAGACGTAGAGGAAGTGCATTTATATTCTGCCAAGGACGATTAGATGAGGGGAAAAAAGTACGCTACTATTTTGAGAGACATTCAAACCTCTGGGTGCAGTTTCTGTGTTGCGGCTTGTCTTTCAATCCACACACTCTTTTATTGGCCCTTCTGCATATGAATGAATGAATGAATGAATGAAGGAATGAATGAGCTTTATTTGTCATTGTCACAAAACAAGTTTTAAGAACGACGAAATTGAAGCAATCCCCTATGTGCGTTTAGACGAGACAATAAGTTAGGTAATAAAGACAATGGTATAAAAGTACCGAGGTAATAAAGGGTAAAAGTGTCTAGTGTATCACAGTATGAGGTAATAAAATAAAAAGTAAAAAGTGTAAAAAGTGTCTAGTGTCAGGTTTGTTCTGTGTACACTCTATATACATTCCACTTGCATTCCCCTTAGCATCTTGCACAGTCCTATATACATTAAGCATCGGCATTGAACTTGATTCTGTGTGTGCATTCTTGAACATTCTATGTACATATGCTTATTATTATTGTATATTATTCTATATACCGTAAAACTTCCAATAAGGGCCCGGGTGTTTATTATGCTAAATCGAGTTTGACCCCAGGCGTTTAAAGGAGACCAGGCAGCAATTGGAGTCAGGCGGTTATTTCTTTATTGTACAAAATTGATCCAGGCGATTATTATTTTTTGTACAGATTTCCTGGTCAGCAGTATCAAAATGCTCATAATATGGTAAATATACCCCTACTTGCACAACTCCACTACTTCCTGAAGTGAGTAGGGCATCTTGGTTTCCTGTCCTACACTATTGGATGAACTGATTAATGTCAGGTGTGCCTGATCACTGTTGTTGTGACTTGGGATCACTGAAAAAAAAATCGAATAACCGGCGCTTATGTGCAAAATTGAGTTTGACCCCAGGCGTTTATTGGAGACCCGGCGGCAATTGGGGACCAGGCCCTTATTGGAAGTTTTACGATATATATCGTATGATTGGTATGAATGTAGACATGAATGATGGTGGTCGGAGGGGCAGTTGAGCGCCGATGTGTGGCTGCCACGCTTTCGAACCACCGGTACGAATGGTGTGAACGAATAATGATTCTGTGAAGCGCTTTGAGCACTTGGAAAGGCGCTATATAAATCCAATCATTATTATTTATTATTATTATTATATATATATATATATATTCTACATATACAGTCTACATACAGTATATCTAAGATAACTGTGTTAGGGCATGTCGAGCGCAGCTATCTCTGCTGCCCTCATAAAAGCAGGGACCTGCAAATTGACTCCTCTCCTCACATGCTGTGGGTGTGTGTGTGTGTGTGTGTGTGTGCGTGTGCGTGTGCGTGTGTGTGTGTGTGTGTTTGTGTGTGTGTGTGTGTGTGTGTTGTGTGTGTGTGTGTGTGTGTGTGTGTGTGTGTGTGTGTGTGTGTGTGTTTGTGTGTGTGTGTGTGTGTGTGTGTGTGTGTGTGTGTGTGTGTGTGTGTGTGTGTGTGTGTGTGTGTGTGTGTGTGTGTGTCTGTGTGTGTGTGTGTGTGTGTGTGTGGGTGTGTTTGTGAATCTTCTGCCTTTGCCCTGCTGTCCGTCCTCCTTGATGGCTGTGTGCTCCCAGCGTTTCCTCAGGAGGAGCTGCTTCTCATTCATTATCAGGAGAAAGACATAGTGTCTGTGCTCTGCGCTCCTCTCTGATGCTGTCAGACACAATAAATGAGATTCATCTGAGACGGCGAGAAGACAAATAAATCCAATAAGGTTTTGTCACTCACACTGTGTGTCCTTCACTGAGACATCCTCTCTCTCCTCCTGCCTGTTTCTCATGCTCTCTGTTGCTCTCTCCTCCCTCCTCTCACCCTCTCTCTCTCTCGTGTTGCTTGTCTCTCTCTCTCTCTGTCTCGTTGTCTTTGTCACTCCCCTAGAGCAAAGTGTAGCGATTGTTTACCTTTTCTGAAGGAAAACCAGCGTTTGGTTGAATAAACAGGTCTACCACTCCACCACGTTACCACCTCCGGGAGTCTCAGGCCGACTACTTAAAGGAACACTCTGCCCATTTTCAACCAGCTTTGTATCATTAGAACATCAGTAGTATATCAGAAAACTGTAAACTGTTTTGAAGTCTGTCATTTAATTTGACAGTTATTGAGTGTTAAAGTGTGGACCAGTGACTTCACTGGTCCACACTAACTCAAATTAATAACTCATTAACTCAAATCAACTCTCAATAACTGTCAAACTAGATAAATGACTTCAAAACCGTTTACAGTTTGAGAGTTGATTTGAGTTAATGAGTTATTAATTTGAGTTAGTGTGGACCAGTGAAACACTTTAACACTCAATAACTGTCAAATTAAATGACAGACTTCAAAACCGTTTACTGTTTTCTGATATACTACTGATGTTCTAATGATACAAAGCTGGTTGAAAATGGGCGGAGTGTTCCTTTAACACTTTTACGGTGACCACGTTTACATTGAGTGCAATCATCATCATATAGACCTTGTTCTCAATAAGACGATATGTCCATGAAGGTGTTGTTTACATCAGTTGCTTGTAGAATAGGAGATGAGTAGAAGGCAACACACACTACCTGCTTGTCTCTTTGTCTCTTTGGTGCAGGGAATCAAATCCCCAGAAGATCCATTTCCAAAAGAAAAGCGATGATTCACCTCACATTGATTTATGATTGTCAAGCGAAACGTCGACACTTTTTTAATAAATGCCTGCAGAGCTGAAGTGTGTGCGGGAATCATCTGTTTTCTTTTGCCTATAGAAGATTCCATTCATGTTCATATTCCTGCTTACATGCTGCATTAACGACTGAAGGTGACATGAAGTCCTGCGTCCTGAATTTCACCTGAAAGTCTTTCTGTCATCTTTCTACCATGTTAGGGACAACATGTCGGGACATGTTGGGTAACAGCCATCTTTTCTTCTATGTTTCTACCATGTTAGGGACAACATGTTGGGTAACAGCCATATTTTCTTCTGTCATGTTTCTACCATGTTAGGGACAACATGTTGGGTAACAGCCATCTTTTCTTCTGTCATGTTTCTACCATGTTAGGGACAACATGTTGGGTAACAGCCATCTTTTCTTCTATGTTTCTACCATGTTAGGGACAACATGTTGGGTAACAGCCATATTTTCTTCTGTCATGTTTCTACCATGTTAGGGACAACATGTTGGGTAACAGCCATCTTTTCTTCTGTCATGTTTCTACCATGTTAGGGACAACATGTTGGGTAACAGCCATCTTTTCTTCTATGTTTCTACCATGTTAGGGACAACATGTTGGGTAACAGCCATATTTTCTTCTGTCATGTTTCTACCATGTTAGGGACAACATGTTGGGTGACAGCCATCTTTTCTTCTGTCATGTTTCTACCATGTTAGGGACAACATGTTGGGTAACAGCCATCTTTTCTTCTGTCATGTTTCTACCATGTTAGGGACAACATGTTGGGTGACAGCCATCTTTTCTTCTGTCATGTTTCTACCATGTTAGGGACAACATGTTGGGTAACAGCCATCTTTTCTTCTGTCATGTTTCTACCATGTTAGGGACAACATGTTGGGTAACAGCCATCTTTTCTTCTGTCATGTTTCTACCATGTTAGGGACAACATGTTGGGTAACAGCCATCTTTTCTTCTGTCATGTTTCTACCATGTTAGGGACAACATGTTGGGTAACAGCCATATTTTCTTCTGTCATGTTTCTACCATGTTAGGGACAACATGTTGGGTAACAGCCATCTTTTCTTCTGTCATGTTTCTACCATGTTAGGGACAACATGTTGGGTAACAGCCATCTTTTCTTCTTCTATGTTTCTACCATGTTAGGGACAACATGTTGGGTAACAGCCATATTTTCTTCTGTCATGTTTCTACCATGTTAGGGACAACATGTTGGGTAACAGCCATATTTTCTTCTGTCATGTTTCTACCATGTTAGGGACAACATGTTGGGTAACAGCCATCTTTTCTTCTTCTATGTTTCTACCATGTTAGGGACAACATGTTGGGTAACAGCCATCTTTTCTTCTGTCATGTTTCTACCATGTTAGGGACAACATGTTGGGTAACAGCCATCTTTTCTTCTGTCATGTTTCTACCATGTTAGGGACAACATGTTGGGTAACAGCCATATTTTCTTCTTCTATGTTTCTACCATGTTAGGGACAACATGTTGGGTAACAGCCATATTTTCTTCTTCTATGTTTCTACCATGTTAGGGACAACATGTTGGGTAACAGCCATCTTTTCTTCTTCTATGTTTCTACCATGTTAGGGACAACATGTTGGGTAACAGCCATATTTTCTTCTGTCATGTTTCTACCATGTTAGGGACAACATGTTGGGTAACAGCCATCTTTTCTTCTGTCATGTTTCTACCATGTTAGGGACAACATGTTGGGTAACAGCCATCTTTTCTTCTTCTATGTTTCTACCATGTTAGGGACAACATGTTGGGTAACAGCCATCTTTTCTTCTTCTATGTTTCTACCATGTTAGGGACAACATGTTGGGTAACAGCCATCTTTTCTTCTGTCATGTTTCTACCATGTTAGGGACAACATGTTGGGTAACAGCCATCTTTTCTTCTTCTATGTTTCTACCATGTTAGGGACAACATGTTGGGTAACAGCCATCTTTTCTTCTTCTATGTTTCTACCATGTTAGGGACAACATGTTGGGTAACAGCCATCTTTTCTTCTTCTATGTTTCTACCATGTTAGGGACAACATGTTGGGTAACAGCCATCTTTTCTTCTTCTATGTTTCTACCATGTTAGGGACAACATGTTGGGTAACAGCCATCTTTTCTTCTGTCATGTTTCTACCATGTTAGGGACAACATGTTGGGTAACAGCCATCTTTTCTTCTTCTATGTTTCTACCATGTTAGGGACAACATGTCGGGACATGTTGGGTGACAGCCATCTTTTCTTCTGTAAACAAGTTGGTAACACTGGCTGGAAGCTAGAGCGTTGCTTACTCTGACTATGACCTTATTGGGGTTAAGGTCATCAGAAAATGCTGCTTACTGTACATGGCAGTGTCTTATTCAGAGTATTGTCTTAATCGGGTCAATATCGTAATATTGCTGCAGGCTGTGTAAACGTAGTCCTTCCTGCTTTGGAGGGGGCGGTGCTTAAGTTGTGTGGAGCATTATCTGTATCTGTTTAACCAACTCAATTATCTGTCCATATCAGGACAAATCGAAAGTGGGTCCCCCCCTTCCCGTAAGGCTGGCGGGCCGTGAGCTCCTAGCAGGTTCTTAAAGTACCACGTGACACTGGGCACAGGGTACAAAAGATGGCTGCTGGCTCTCAATGTGTGTAAGCGCACTACACAGTTTCTACTCGGACACGCTCGCACTGCGCTCAAACACAGCCTGGCACAGCTTCAAGAGGCAGGAGCAAACATGTTGATGGCAGCGCGGGGAAACAGCACTCAGGCGAGCGTTGGATCCCTGCCCGGAGAGATTCTTTGTTCATGTGAGGACTGGGTCATTTGCTCAACCTGTTCTTGCACATTAAGAGAGAGAGAGAGAGAGAGAGAGAGAGAGAGAGAGAGAGAGAGAGAGAGAGAGAGAGAGAGAGAGAGAGAGAGAGAGAGAGAGAGAGAGAGAGAGAGAGAGAGAGAGAGAGAGAGAGAGAGAGAGAGAGAGAGAGAGAGAGGTTGGCAGGTTATCAGTGATGCTGTGCATAATCTGAGCTGGTCTGTGTCTTAACGACGTGACACTTAATTAGATGTGCTGCTGACAACGCAGCTGGGCCAAGACGAGAAGGAGCAGAGCAGAGACACGAGCTAGCAAGCTAGCTAGCTGCTGTTGGTACAGCTAGTGGTGGATGTTGGTACAGCCAGTGGTGGATGTTGGTACAGCCAGTGGTGGATGTTGGTACAGCCAGTGGTGGATGTCAAAGTCCAGATATCTTACCAGAAAATGACTTTGGTAGAAGTTAAAGTCACCTATTAGAATATTTACTAGAAGAAAAGTCTTAAAGTATCTGATATTTACTGTAAGTATCAAAAGTAATTTTCTGATATTAGATGTAATGTAAAAGTATTGAAAGGAAAAGTACAAGTAAATGCTGTTAATATAAATAAAAAAAAAAGCAAGAAAATGACAGAGTATCTGGGCTTGAGTGGAAATCTTCTTCTTGAGTTTTATAGCGGTTGGCAATTATGGTGCATTACCGCCACCAACTGCAATGGCGCGTGCATCGCGATTAACGTAACTTGCAAGCTAGGAGCACTGCTTCACCAAACCCGCTTGCTGGCGTCTTCTGATTTTATTTTGTAGTGACAAATATGCTTCGGGGAAATGTATTGGAGTAAAAATATACATTTTATTTAGGAAATGTAGTGGAGTAAAAGTGAAAGTCGACAGAAATATAAATACTCGAGTAAGATACAGTTACAGATAGGCCTACTTCCCAAAAATACTTAAGTACTGTGGCAAAGTATTATTATTTCATTACTTCACAATCATAGGTACAGCAGACAGGAGATTTGTCTTGCCTCACAGTGGCTAACACGCTAACACGCAGAGCGATGCGAATATACAGCATGAAATTGCGATGCGAACTTAGACCCACCTGTCAATCACAGCAACAGATGTGTACACGTCAGAAGCGAATTTCTGAAAAATCAACCTTGGTCCGAAAAAATAAACACCGCAATACCGCTCAGCGAAACTTTGCCGTTGGTATGCACGGTTGCATTGACTGATATAGGTTCGGAAAATATTATTGACGTGCGAATTAATCGCACATCAATAATAAAAAAAAAGCCGCTCCCGATGTGTAAGGACCTGTACAGTAAATATATCTCCAGGGGTCTGGTTGGCTCATATGCCGAGAGTGAACGTATGAAGTGGTATTGGAGCTAGGGCCTGGCCTAAGAGCTGAAGTTAAATTTAGTTTGAAGTGCTGGATGGAAGTTGAACTGACGCTGCGCCTGGTGAGAATACAAAGACCTGGCACGCACTTTTGTTGTGCCAGTGTTGTAAGATTGTGATTCATACATCTTTTAGTGGCTGTTCACATTCACCTAGTTGGAAACCCATAGGAAGCTTTTCACTGCAACGTTCAGTTCAGTGTTGCCAACGACAATGCTGCCTTAGCAACGTTATCACATTTAAACTGCTATCATCAGGATGAATCTAGCCTCACTGCTTCACATGTTGAAAACTTCACACACTAAACAGCAACAAATCACAAGCGGAGTGATTTGATAGTGTCATTAAATAAATCAGACACATCGGACTACTAATCTATTTTCTAGTTTGGGCTATATTCAATACACACGTCTGAATGTGATAGGGAGGAGGTTGTTCAACATCAAAAGCAGCGCCTCGTTAAAATATCAATGTTTGGGGGGGGGGAAGATGATAAGTGGTACTTCAAAACATTAAACAATTACCGTGTACGAGGGCTAAAACTGCAGAAGAAGAAGAACCTGTGTGTTGTGTGGAATCGTTGGAGGCTTTTTGAAATGCAATGTAACGAGCCTCGGAAATTATTTATTTGCGGTGGAAATACTGCAGGCTGTAGTAATAATAGAATTAGAAATAATCACAATTGGAATTGGCAGGGAGGTCTTTGAGCTCGATTCATGATGAGCTGAGAATGTGGATTTAGCTCCTCTCCCCTGGCTCGCTGAGTAAACCAGGTGCACATCCTCCCCGCCTCTCGGCGGAGCGGTGAGCCAGGCATCACCAGGTGCACATCCTCCCCGCCTCTCGGCGGAGCGGTGAGCCAGTAGTCTCTTAGAACAGACGAGTTGGCTTCCGCAATTTTCAAATGCTTCCGCCATACCGTCTGTACTTCGTGGGGGAGAATCATGCACCAACCGGAATGGGAAGCAGAAAGGCGGGTTTTCCGCTCATTAGTCCAATCAGAATCGCAGAAAGGCGGGTCTTCCCCTCATTAGTCCAATCAGAATCCAATATGCCGCATTTTTCGTGGACACACGTGTCGTGATTGGTCGGATTCCGTCGAACTTCTTTCCTGTCTGAAGGTTTTTTTTCCCAACTTCCTTGTGCATGTTCTGGGGGTGTAACGTACAGACTGTGTATAGCTGCATTCGCCGGATGTAGATGAGACAGTCTGTTTTAAGAGACTAGTGAGCCAGGCATCACCAGGTGCACATCCTCCCCGCCTCTCGGCGAAGCGGTGAGCCAGGCACGTCAAGAGACACTCCAGCCGCACGATTGAGATCCATGAATCAGCCTGAATGAATATGCTACAGGGGGCTGCTGTGGTGCTTCCTGCTACATGTCGAGCTAACAAGGCAGCTTCTCTCTGAACCACACACTGCTGTCTGTCTTGCTTCTCCCCTCTTTCTGCCTCTTCCTCATTCTTTCTCTTGGTCTAACGCTGGATCATGCACTTGACTTGCTCACTCACTCACTCACTCGACTCGGCTCTCAGTCTTAATCCGTTTCACTACTGTAAGACTGAGAATATTACTATTTAAATCTTTTCATAACGTTAGGTGGTGCTGTTGGAAGCCTTGACTCAGTTTGCCCGCTAAGTTATCAATATAAAGTGTACACATTATTACACTACACTGAATACTACTGTGGGTGGTACACAGCGAGTTGTATTTTCAGCGCTATTTTTAAATTTTCAGTAAATTATGTAGAGTATTGCAATATGTACAGTATTGTATCGCAATGTATTGTGATACACTCGTATCGTGACCCATGTATCGTGATACGTATCATATCGTGAGGTCCTTGCCAATACCCAGCCCTAATTCTACATCAGCTACATCTGTCACAGCTACTGTATATACAGTATAACAGTCATTCTACATCCGCTACATCTGTCGCAGTTATATTGAATCACGGATAGAAAGCAGAGGGGCCGCGGAGAGGCCACCACACAGTGTGCAATAATAAATGTTAGATATGGTTTTAATTGCCAGCATCAATCAAGCCGTTATTAAACTGGTTAAACGGTACAGTCATAAAGCCGATTCCAGGCTTCTCTCGTAAGCCAGCCAATAAGGGCTCAGATCCCCCGGGGGCTTCTGGGAAAGCTCCGTGTTGAGCCGCAGGGCCTTTCTGTGTGGAGGACTCTGAAAAGCTGCGTTATTGAAAACGCTTAACTCCCTCTGGAGTCTGTTGAGTCACATGAGAACCACGTCAGCCCGGCTCTCCATGCAAACCACCCAGGATCTGATTGAAAACGACACAGAGAGATGATCGATATGCCGCCGCTGTCCTGTCTCACATCACGGTGCTCGTCATAACGTTCATCACTACTGTCCTATCTCACAACATGGTGCTCGTCATAACGTTCATCACTTCACAACATGGTGCTCGTCATAACGTTCATCATCTCACAACATGGTGCTCGTCATAACGTTCATCACTTCACACTCTCCTGAAGAAAAACGGACCTACTTCAAGTTGAAGCAGCTGTGAGACAGAAGCTTCCACTCATTAGAGTTTCATATGCAATCACAAACGTGTAACTGGCACGACTTGTGTGTTTCTTTTTTGATGTGCATGCCTTGTGGTGTTTCCAAATGAAATGAACCATTATAAAAAGAAGTCTCTTCACCTTCCAACTATACAGTACCTGCTTGCGTTTAGAAAAACAACATGTCTTGTTTATTTCACATGGTGTTCATTTTTTCAAACCAAATTCCACTTTGAAAAGATACTCTGTGGAGACGTGCCATGAGAGATTGTTTCTCTCTATAAACAGGAGGAAATACTGTAGACTTTCTGGAAAAAGGCTTCTCCACGCATCATCCAGCAAAATGCAGCTGAACCAGGTGCTTCTCAGTTTGAGGACAGCAAACTCCCAGGAAACAAAGGCGGGACTGGAGCAGCTTTTATGAGTGCAAACAGGTGACTAATGTAACGTACGCTTTATATATATATATATATATATATATATATATATATATATATATATATATATATATATATATTAGGGGTGGGGAAAAAAATCGATACACCATAGTATCGCGATATTTTGCCTGACGATATTGTATCGATATTTGGACGCCAAGTATCGATATTGCAAAAAAAAAAAAAATTTGCAGGCCATGCCAGGCCACTGGGCTGCTATAAACTTTCGTTCCAAGGCCAGCAGTAAACAAACGGTAGCATATTTTCATTTTGTTTTAACAGTAACAGTTTTGTCATAACAGTAATTTACAAATTCCCCAGTTACTGAATGGGCTGCACAAGATGTTTTGTGCAAGTGAAGTGAAGTTGCATTGTTCAAAAACTACCTAAGTACAGTAGTCCACACACACACATCCAGTTAAGGTGGACTGTAAGTAGACTGTAACAAACAGTTCAGTTTGTCAGGTGCATGCAACTATGACATGACTTTATGAAAGTTGTTGGTCTGTCTACTTGAGAATGTTGCTCCAATAAAATGGTTGAAGTCAGATGTACAGACTGGAAAATTGTTCTTATATAAACCAGATGTTGACAAAGTTTTCCTTTGGGGACATCATTTGCAGTTGAAAAAGTAAGAAATCGCAATATATCGAAATATCGCAATATTCAATATATCGCAATATTCAATATATCGGCGATATCGCAATATCGCAGTACTATCGTATCGTGACTCAAGTATCGTTTTAGTATCGTATCGTGGGCATCTGGTGATTCCCACCCCTAATATATATATATATATATATATATATATATATATATGCCAGCTGAACGTCACTATACGTCACTGTTTGTAGATGGGCAGGATTTAGCCCTGCTAGGCAGACAAAGTGCAGAGACAGAGGCAGGCAGGTGACAGCAGCTGGGTGACGTGATATGACTTGAAATCAATGTCATGATTATTTCAAACTTTGACCTCGATTACGATTAACGAATGAACATTTATTTATTTTATACACTTTTTTTTCCAACCCTGCCCATATAGTTATCTGACAAGGTCTGCACTGTCCTGTTTGGACGGCACAGTGGCTCAGTGGTTAGCACTGTTGCCTCACAGCAAGAAGGTCCCGGGTTCGAACCCCGGTCCGTCACAGGTCCTGTCTGTGTGGAGTTTGCATGTTCTCCCCGTGTTCATGTGGGTTTTCTCCAGGTGCTCCGGTTTCCTCCCACCATCAAAGACATGTATGTTAGGGTTAATACTCCTGTCAGTGCTCCTGACCAAGGCACTGGCAAAAGAACTGGAGTTGGTCCCCGGGCGCTGCACTGCAGCTGCCCACTGCTCCTAGTTCTAGGAAGGTTCCTAGTAGAGGATGAGTCAAATGCAGAGGATGAATTTCTCCATGGGGATAAATAAAGGATAACTTACTTACTTTGTCCGCTGGGCGTTTTGGCTCGTGTCATCCTCCATGCCCACAGCTTGGCTTCGACTAACATTAGTTGGACGGGGTGCAGGCACGCGACTGAACACAACGTACTATGTTTTAAAGGAGACAGTTCATGAACGCACGCATTTGGGGAAAGTATTAACCGAATCAACGTTAATGAATTGAATTCATGAATGAATTTCCACGAGCAAGATTTAAGTCTGTTATGGCTTCTAAATATCACTCTCGTTACATTTTGGGTTAATTGTGCAGCCCCAGCAGCAGCAGCAGCAGCCCTGGAAGCTTTGTGAGCAGGCACAGCGTGGTGTGTTGTGAGGGACAGCTCTGTCATCTGAAGCAGGAAGCTTTGTGAGCAGGCACAGCGTGTGTGTTGTGAGGGACAGCTCTGTCATCTGAAGCAGGAAGCTTTGTGAGCAGGCACAGCGTGGTGTGTTGTGAGGGACAGTGCTGTCATCTGAAGCAGGAAGCTTTGTGAGCAGGCACAGCGTGGTGTGTTGTGAGGGACAGCACTGTCATCTGAAGCAGGAAGCTTTGTGAGCAGGCACAGCGTGGTGTGGTGTGAGGGACAGCTCTGTCATCTGAAGCAGGAAGCTTTGTGAGCAGGCACAGTGTGTGTGTTGTGAGGGACAGCGCTGTCATCTGAAGTAGGATCACGTCAGCATATTGGAGCCGTCACAGTGCCGGTAGAGACAGGTTCTGATCCATGAGCCCGTCATGCTGCTGATGAATGCTCCGCCTCTGAAGGGGAAGGATGAAAATGTAAGGTTGAAAAGACACTCGTGTGGACGTACACAACGTAACCCCACCTGACAATATAATTCATTGACTGGATAAAAATATGGACTTCGCCATCATGATATTTTGTGGACGGTTTTGAAGCCTGGAGTTTGCCATTTTGACCGTTGCCGTCTTGGTTATCTGGAGCCAGAAGCAGCTAATGCGAAAACTAGGGGTTTTCCCACAGAGCTGTAACGCCACCTGCTATGACCTGTCAATCATGAGCCCAAAACATTGCTGTATTTGACCCGAAAAGGGGACCATAAATTACAAAAGGGTGCACCGATCACGTTTTTTGCCACCGATCACCGATTGCCGATCGCCTATGGGAAATATCTGCCTAACCGATCATCGACCGATCACCGATTACCGATCACCGATCACCGATATATAAACTCCTCAAAGAAAGTTTGGAAACGTTATTTTAGGTCGATTATTTCTCCCCTTTAATAATACCAATTGGCATTGTATTTTATATCGTTGGAAAGCCTGATTAGTGATAGGGCTTTTTTTTTATTTAAAAAAAAAATATATATATATATATATATATATATAAAAAATATCGGCAATCAGCCGGAATATTGGCAATCAGCCGATCGCATATTTTAGGTCAAAATCGGCCGATACAGATTGCTTGCCGATCGATCTGTGCACCCCTAAAAATGAACATCATGCTGTATTGAAGAAGACTTGAAACTAGTGTTTGAAACCATCAACTCGTTAGGAAAATGTACTGAGGTCATAAATCAAGTGAGAAATAGGCTCATTTTCCAATTGACTTCCAATCCATACAATGGGCCTGCTCTTTCTTTCCCCCGTCTCACCGTGACCAAGAGAGACTCTGCAGCCGCGGCCAATCAGACGGGGGCTGTAGCTCAGGAGGTAGAGCGGGTCGTCCACTAATCGCTTTGGATAAAAGAGGTTCGATTCCCGGCTCCTCCAGTCTGCATGTCGAAGTGTCCTTGGGCAAGACACTGAACCCCAAATTGCTCCTGATGGTGTGCCAGCACCCTGCGTGGTAACCTGCCGCCATCGGTGTGTGAATGTACCTACTGACTGTAAAGCACTTTGGATAAAAGCGCTATATAAATGCAGGGCATTTACGGTGAAGAATGCGGCCGGTCAGACTCAGAGACACCGGGGCTGTGACCCGCCACCACATCACAGCCACCTCACGGACAGCGCGCCAGCCGTCTGCGCTGACATCATCCACACACACACACACACACACACACACACACACACACACACTGCCCCCCCCCCCCCCCCCCCGGTTCTGATCCACTCCTCTCCCACACCCGGCCCATTTCACCTCTATTGTGTGTCAGCCCACAGGCAGGAGATAACATTATTTCACTCCAGTCAAGCTTTGGACGGGGGACGTTTTTCCGCAGGCGTGGCGT
>NW_028151569.1:27500-30000 GCF_964638095.1 Poromitra crassiceps | reverse complement strand
GCTTCAGCAGACCCACCACGCGGTCAGCTGAAGTGGCCAACACAGAAGACCCTGAGGCGCCAGTTTCTCCGCCGGCCGCTTCAGCTGACCCACCACGCGGTCAGCTGAAGTGGCCAACACATTGACCCTTTTGATGGTCTCCAGGCGCCTGCAGATTTTCTGTTCTCCAGAGGCCATCCTTGATGGCCTCATTGGACGCCAGGTGGCATCCGTTGAGGGGAGGGTACTGTTAGGATGACGTCATCATTCCTACTTTGACGTCGTCACCCCGACTATGATGTCATCGATCACTGATGATGTCATGGTTCATAAGTGTCTTTCATGCCTTTCGCTAGTGATGTCATAGCACAGGTGATGTCATGTCTCTGATGATGTCACAAACGGTATGATGTCATAGCACAGGTGGTGTCATGCTCGGATCTATAAAGGCCTGTTCCGGCAGGCTCTGGCCAGTGATTCATAACCTAAACTAATATCAGGTCAACCTCTGCAAACCGTTCCCAACTTCGAGCGTTGCAGACTTAGCTATCTAGTTCCACAACTCCCCTACTCTTGGAGAGTGTCTTGGCCATCAACTACCCACGAATAGATCCACATGTCTAACACCGATCCTGACAGACTCCCCAGAGGAACGGGGGCAGGGCCTGCAGGGACACCTCCCAGAGGCTTGGGGGCGGGGCCTGCAGGGGGACCTCCCAGAGGCTTGGGGGCGGGGCCTGCAGGGGGACCTCCCAGAGGAACGGGGGCGGGGCCTGCACGGAGACCTCCCAGAGGCTCGGGGGCGGGGCCTGCATACTTATTCTCTGCTTCCTCAGATGGAGACACATCGCTCTACAGGTGACACATGACAGCAATACCACTGCCATGTTAGAAGCATTGTGTAGGGTGTGTGCGTGTGTGTGTGTGTGTGTGTGTGTGTGTGTGTGTGTGTGTGTGTGTGTGTGTGTGTGTGTGTGTGTGTGTGTGTGTGTGTGTGAGAGAGAGAGAGAGAGAGAGAGAGAGAGAGGGAGAGAGAGAATGTGTGTAAGTAGGTCATGCTTCCAGAGTGAGAAAATAATGGATTCACATTCAACTTAAATCACAGAAAATGAGTTGGGACTCTCTCCCCACAACGAGAAACGTTTTTCAATTACCACCACAGAGGATGGGCTGCACGGCTGACTCAATGAGACAGCTTTTGAGCGCGTGTGCGCGCGCGTGTGTTTGTTTGTTTGTGTGTGTGTGTGTGTATTTGAGTGTGTGTGTGTGCGCGCGTGTGTATTTGATTGTGTGCGTGTGCGTTTGTTGTCTTGCATGTGGAGTAATGGGTCTGCTGTCCTGACCGATGGTCTGGGCTTGTTTTGATCTCCAGCCATGGTTTGGGGGAGGGGCTAGGGGGAGGGGGGGAGGGGCTAGGGGGAAGCTCTGATTTGACAGGCTCCATTTTCACATAAAAGGAGTTGGCGGAGATCAGAGAGATGCAGGGCAGAGTAGAGGAAGCATCAGACACAGCAATACCATATAAGGCAACGAGGAACGCATTATTGCAGCCTCTGTGTGTGTGTGTGTGTGCGTGTGTGTGTGTGTGTGTGTGTGTGCATGCTGAAAGGATGTGGGTTCAGACAGGGGTCAAATAATAATCTATCAATTGTTATTGTTATCTGTGTTTGTTGTCATCTGCCTCTACGAGCAGGTGGGCGGGGTTTGTGTCAGGCATGGAGCAGGTGGGTGGGGGTTTGTATCAGGCATGTAGCAGGTGGGCGGGGTTTGTATCAGGCATGGAGCAGGTGGGTGGGGGTTTGTATCAGGCATGTAGCAGGTGGGCGGGGTTTGTATCAGGCATGGAGCAGGTGGGCGGGGTTTGTATCAGGCATGGAGCAGGTGGGCGGGGTTTGTATCAGGCATGGAGCAGGTGGGCGGGGTTTGTATCAGGCATGGAGCAGGTGGGCGGGGTTTGTATCAGGCATGTAGCAGGTGGGCGGGGTTTGTATCAGGCATGGAGCAGGTGGGCGGGGTTTGTATCAGGCATGGAGCAGGTGGGCGGGGTTTGTATCAGGCATGGAGCAGGTGGGCGGGGTTTGTATCAGGCATGGAGCAGGTGGGCGGGGTTTGTATCAGGCATGTAGCAGGTGGGCGGGGTTTGTATCAGGCATGGAGCAGGTAGGCGGGGTTTGTATCAGGCATGGAGCAGGTAGGCGGGGTTTGTATCAGGCATGGAGCAGGTAGGCGGGGTTTGTATCAGGCATGGAGCAGGTGGGCGGGGTTTGTATCAGGCATGTAGCAGGTGGGCGGGGTTTGTATCAGGCATGGAGCAGGTAGGCGGGGTTTGTATCAGGCATGGAGCAGGTGGGCGGGGTTTGTATCAGGCATGGAGCAGGTGGGCGGGGTTTGTGTCAGGCATGGAGCAGGTGGGCGGGGTTTGTGTCAGGCATGGAGCAGGTGGGTGGGGGTTTGTATCAGGCATGGAGCAGGTGGGCGGGGTTTGTGTCAGGCATGGAGCAAGTAGGCGGGGTTTGTATCA